>NC_135414.1:8200346-8425346 GCF_051991245.1 Festucalex cinctus
CAGATAAATCACATTTTATTTTTAGGTGAATAACGTAAATTCAGCAAGGTCGCTAATTTAGCTAACACGAGTGGTGATTGAACAACAAAAACACTGACAGGCATGCATTGTTAAACATGATTAAACATTGTTATGTCAACGATCCACTGATCGAATCACTCATAACATCTACTTAATGCCAACAAATCAGGAGTTTCTTCTTAGAGTAAAACAGTATAGATTGCTTAGGGTTCTGTTGTCCAGCTCGCTTCTCTGACACATTCTCTGCAGACATCACTGACTGGATATCCACTAGTTTGTGGAGGTAACTTTATGACGCGCTCATCATTTTTGTCAATTTGTTTTATTTAGTTGTGTTAATGCTGTTTAACGCTAAAGCTGTTAAAAAGAAATGAAGAGACCTCTGCAAAAGTGATGAGCTTCTCACAATCTCATCACTGAGGCTAACTACCTTAACCAGTAAAAGAAGTGTGTTCCGTTGTTAGACCACCATGCTTAGTTTTTTTTTCTTTCTTGAATGAATGTATGGTATTGCTTAAAAAAAACAACAAAAAACAAAACTTGTTTTGCTCCCATGGATTCACACCGCTGCAGAGATTTGAACTTTAGCCATACAGTCATTTGTTTTTTTGTTTTTTTTGTAAACTGTGTTTAATTTCAGATTACCAAATGGGCCCACCATCTTATTAATACCTATTACAGTACATCCTGACCACTGTGGGCAAAATTCAAGATTAATCCTTCCGCTTTCTGGTACAATCAACATTCCTCCTGCCAATTAGCTCATGGCCATTAACAGTGATATGGATGACTGGGGTGGAGTTGGCAGCAATGACTCGGGAGAGCGAGCGTGGCTCTTGCAGAGTCCCAGCATGGACTCGGCGCAGCATCTCGAGTCTGAGAGAAGGCCGAGTGGCAGTGTGTCGTCCTTGGGAGCCGTCTTCATCGTGGTGAACGCGGCTTTGGGAGCTGGTCTGCTCAACTTCCCGGCAGCCTTCGATATGGCAGGAGGAGTCATTGCAGGGGTGATGCTTCAAATGGTGAGACTCTTTAACACCATAAATGGGTGAATTTAGTGCTGTTCACCAGCCCAGCCAACATTGATTGTATATGTCGGGTTTACATTTGAGTATAAATAAATATTTGTGGAAGAACTAGGAATATTTTGGTTATATTAGAGATCCATATCAGTCCATATACAGGTTATGTAAATAAATGTCAGTAATTCAATTAAAAAAAGCATATCTTTAAGAGTAAAGAAATGAATGATTATATGTTTATAATTTGATTATTATAGCTCCTTGCTAACAGAAGCTACAAATTAATTATCTTCATCTCAACAAGATTTGAATATTAAATAAGAAACAATCAAAATTATTGAAAATAATGATTGGGTAAGTGTCAATCTAAAGTGCCTTTAGTGTCCTCATCACCATCACACACTCACTGTGAAAGTATAATAGAATAATGAAACTCTAAGCTCTTATTACAAATTGTCAAACATTTGCAAACACAACAGTACCATAATACCGGTAAGTTTCCTAACTCAACGCCAATGACTTTCAACGCTCGACCTAAAAAAAAAAAATAAAAAATAAAAATAAAAATAAAATATATAATAAAAAAAAAAATATATATATATATATATATATATATATATATATATATATATATATTCTATCTAATTCAATTTTTTTTGTAATAGGCAGTAGAACATGGTTGGTTGGTTGGACCCAAATTACCTATTTTGGACAGGGGGGAACACACAGAAAATAAGCTTTTTGTGAAAAGATGTATTTTATGCACAACAGTTACTTGGATGCTAAAATGTTTTGCTTGACCCCTTTAACATCTGAACAGTCCTATAAAATATCAACAGCAATGAAAATGTGCTTTTGATGTTAAATATAATTTACAAGAAATTATCAGTGTAACAATTCAAATGTATTGTGCTGAATGTTAACATTATATTAGTATACTGTAAATGTCATGGCTATAGTTTATGTACGGCATATGCTAATTTTATGCTACAAACAAACAAACAAACAAACAAAAAAGATGTTTCAGTTAAAAAAACAATGGCCTCAAATATGAGATTAATACACATTTTGTGTTCAATATGTGAATCACCAGCTTTCATAATCATATCAAACTGTGTTATTGTGAACTATCAACACAAACTTTCAGAAATGCGAAATATATGTGTTAAACCGAACACAGTCAACTAGCTAACTAGCTAACGAATCATGTTGCATTCGCTCATAAAGTGACCACCCTGCCAGCAAGTTGACGTATGTACAGTACAATCTCTACTTGCAGACACTGTATGTTTTGTTTAAAAAATTGTGCTGATATTTTTCAACTTAATGTGGATTCAAACACAAATATTAACCGACAATAAATGATTTAGGATGTGACGTTTTGTTCCCTTTCTTTTCCTTTTCAGTTCATGCTAATCTTCATTATCAGCGGTCTGGTGATTTTGGGTTACTGCTGTCAGGTTAGTGTTGTCAAAGCCCTCCAACCTCTTTACATTGTTTATGTTCACCTCATTTACTCGTATACTTCCATTACGTCTTTTTTATTTTTATTTTTATTTTTTTATTAATACTTCCATTATGTCTGAAGTAGGGGTGTGAATTGCCTCGTACCTGACGATTCGATCCGTATCACGATTCATAGGTCACGATTCGATTCGATACCGATTAATCCCGATATGAATTTACAAGTCGATTGTTGCGATTTTTTTTACTCAAATTTAGAAAGTACCATTCAGTAAAATTGTACATGTACACTGTAAGATTTGTATGAAAATGTATTATTTATTAATCTGAAACTTCAGTCTTATAACTGTAAGCCACTGCATTTAACAAACAGGTTGTAACATTTTTCATGTTTGAACAGCGTTGAAATAAAATATTAAGGCTTAATGTTCCATTAATATAACATTCTTCCATGCTTAAGGTGTGAAATTTAGACGTTTTGTTGAATATTTTTCCATCAAAAATGGATGTTAAAAAATCGATTCGGCTGCCTATTGAATCGATTCGAGAATTGCGTGTTGTAGTGTCGCGATATATTGCCGAATCGATTTTTTTTAACACCCCTAGTCTGAAGTTGTAGTGGTAGTAGCGGAATGCTTAGATCGGCACTGTGCGCTCAGACTTTCACTTCCCGAATAGCATTTTGACACAGACGATCATGTTTTAATGTTTCCTTTGCGCTTGCTTACATTTGAGCCACATCAGCACATTAGCATGTTTTGAAACGTGGGAGGAAGCCGAGAGAACATGCAAACGCCACAGAGGAAAACTATAGCTGAGATTCAAACACAGAACCTCAGAGCTGTGAGGCAGACTTGCTAACCACTATTTGGGTGTCCTGCCCCTCAAAATCATATGAGGTCCAAAACAAGAGCTGTGACGCAAATAAGGGCTGAACAGTGAACATTATTTTTATTTTTTTTACATTGCCAACTCCATCTCTGCTTTGGTTTCCTCAGGTGAGTAACGAGAGCACCTATCAGGAGGTGGTCCGAGCCACTTGCGGTAAAGTCACGGGAGTCCTGTGCGAAGTCGCCATCGCCATCTACACTTTTGGCACTTCCATCGCTTTCTTTATCGTCATCGGAGACCAGTTGGACTGCTGTGAGTAGATTCGCTATGTCACGTCCGCTATGGCCACGGCGACTGCTCCGATTAAAACTTTTAAAAATCTAGTGGGAAGAACACAGCTGCCAAACAGTGATACTTGACTCATTTAGCCATTTTCAGCAGTAGGAAGATAATATTTTGTTTATAATTAATTTGATAACTTAATTATTTTTCGTGAATTAAAAAAACAAAACAATCAGCAAATTTCCTTGCTTGCATATGCACGAGTAGATGAAAACTTTACTTACACTGTCTCAAATTTTAGGGGCAAAATGCCACCATTCTATGGAGGACCAAAAGTGCCAACATTAAATAAATGAATACACCATTAAATAATTAAATAAAATGGTCATGAAATAATTGAATGTGTCATTTATTAATTAAATATGGACTTAAATAAAGCAATAAATAAATAAATGTGTGATTCAGTAATTAAATTACCTGTATAAATTAGCTAAAAGTTGCAATGGATCACTTGTTAATGTATTCTGAAACATTTCCATCATGAGAGAAAAGATTCTCGTCAGGATTACAAATGCATGAGGAGTTACCAGTAAACTCGTAAGACAACAGTCAACATTTTTTACAACTGTAAAATTCTTCCATCCATCCAACCATTTTCTGAGCCGCTTTTCCTGACAAGGGTCATGCGGTGCTACATCACAACACGCTGACAGCGACTAAATTTGTCTCCCCCCCACGTCTGAAATTAGACTCTGGCCTCATGTGTATCCTCTTTTGCTCCATGTGACTTTTTACCTACTCATCCATCTGAAATCAACATTTTTTTTTTAAATGTTCACAGTGATTGCGGTTGTGTTTCATGACGGCTCCGTCAGCGGCTTGTGGTACACCGACCGCAAGTTCACCATTGTGGTCACTGCAGTTTTGGTCATTCTGCCTTTGTCCATTCCAAAAGAGATTGGCTTCCAAAAATATGCCAGGTAATGCGCAACATTCAGAAAATATTTCAATTCATAAATTGGTTAGCCCAGTGCTTCTCAAATAGTGGGGCGGGCCCCCCCAGGGGGCGCGAGGCTTCGTCAACCTCGGGGAACATGCTTTTTTTATTTTTATTTCATTTTATTTTTTAGTTTTTAATTCAAATTATCCTAGAATTATGTAATATTTAAAACAAAAAAAAGTCAAAACAACCAGAAGCGGTATCACATTTTTCATATCCGTTATGTTAAAAAGTTTTAACAATACAATTTTAGTGAAATGTGCATGAAAGTTAAGCATATTCAGACGATTCAAAACATCCTTCGATTATGTTTTCATAAGTGATTTTTAAGAAATTATCCAGAATTATTACTTATTTTTAAATACATTTTTCAAAAGATGTCAGCTAATTTACAATAAAAAGTTTCAGAATATGAAGGAATTTTGTAAAATTTTATCAAATATTTTCCTTATGATGACTGTATGAAAATTAAACGTACAGTATGCCGAAGGCATCCTAAAATTGTAGTATTTTTAAGGTACCGGTATCCTTATGTTGAAAAGTTTTAAGAATAAAATATTGTAGGAAATTTAGTGAGATTCCCTCTTTTTTTTTTTTTTTTTTTTTTTTTTTTTTTGAAAATACTTTCCTACATTTCTGAGTGAAAGGTGCATAAAAATGAAGCATATACCTGAGTTGATTATATAGGAAGGTTTACAATTTACTGTTGTTTACCCTTGAAAGAGGTATTTTCTCCACTGAGTATGAATTGAGTTGCTCTTAAACAGTGTGGATTTGTCTTTTTGCAGTGCTCTAAGTGTGATGGGTACCTGGTATGTTACAATCGTGGTGATTGTAAAATACATCTGGCCTGATAAAGAGGTCATGCCAGGGATTGTTCCCAGCAGGTGAGTGTGCCACTCACACTTCATGGCAGGTCAAGCCCTTGCTCATATTAATCAGCGGTAAAAAAAATATTGTGAGCGTGAACCCGCTTTTACCAAGGGGGATACATTACAGACCAGAAAGACCATTAAAAAAAGGTTTAATAGTTGTACCTGTTCCACATGCTTTATACACATTTGAGCTCAGTAAAACAGACTTGAATGTATTTAAAAAAAAAAAAAAGTATTTGAACACACACACACACACACACGCGCGCACCCACACACACAAAATTGCAAGCATAATTCTACTGAAATAAATACCCTGTACTGGTCACGTGATGTTTGCAGAGCGAGCCTGATGTCACTTTAACGTCAATTTCAGTCAACAGCATTATAGGCCGGTAGAGTGACAAAATGGCTGCCCCCTAAAATGGTTAACAGATGGGTTATTCTTCTTAATTCTTATTCCATCAATTAAATATTAAGAATACCAATTAGGCTAGGCTAAATTTAGCTTAGAATTGTATATTTAAACACCAAAATGTTCAAACACATAATGAAAGTGTGCTATCGTAATGCTAACACGTTGCCTGTTCTGTCTGTAGCCTATATTGTAAAAACCTGTTAAAAAGATTCTATTCTGTGTTTGTTTGTTAGTTTTTTTTTATTAAAAATTATTGTCTTTGTTGCAGTTCCACGTGGACTGCAGTTTTCAATGCAATGCCAACCATTTGCTTTGGCTTCCAGGTACTCATTAAGTTTTTAAAAAAACCTGTTCAGTCTTCCTGGAATCCCTGAATTGAAAAGTTTCCGAATCGCTTGTCTTTGTCTTCACAGTGCCATGTCAGTTGTGTGCCGGTGTTCAACAGCATGAGCAAGAAAGCGCTCAAACCCTGGGGGCTTGTTGTTACGCTCAGCATGATTATATGCCTTTTTGTTTACACAGGAACAGGTACGATTTGCTCAAAGCCCCTTGAGGCATTCCAGTATTGACATGAAAAATAGTAATGATAAGCAGTGTGAATATATGAGTGATGCGGACTTCTACGCATTTGTAATTAAATGTTTTTGTAATTTCATAAATATACGTTACACTAAATATATGTTTAGTGTTGTATCACTCATATGTGTGATTTTTTTTTTCTCTTTTTTTCTTTACCCTTCCATTTGGTCAGGTGTCTGTGGCTTCCTGACATTTGGGTCCAATGTCAGCCAGGACGTGCTGATGTCATATCCTCCTGATGACATCGCCGTGGCCATCGCCAGAGCGTTTATTGTCCTCTGTGTGGTCACCTCGTACCCTATTTTGCATTTCTGTGGCAGGTAAAAATAGTGCCTTATTTAATGCCTGCATTACATCACAGACTTGCTTATATACAGCTCTGGGGAAAAAAGAAACAATAACAGTCATCTAGACATGTGCAAAAATCGACAAACTTCACTTTTTGCATCTCAGTTGCATATATATATTTTCTACACCCTTTATATAAACCTGCAGAATCTATTGAGATCCAACAAGAGAGCTGTATCAACAAAATAATAATTCGAAAATTACCAAGGCAGTATACGGAGCCCCTAAGGTGACATGGTAGAAAAAAAAAATGTTGCGTTCCCTCGCAAAAAACTTTGCGTTCTCTCGCAAAGACGCAAAGATGTTTTGCGAGGGAACGCAAAGTTGTTGTTTTTTTCGCCTACCATGTCACCTTAGGTGCGCCGTAAACACTTCCGGTTCATCTTCCATGTGACCAAAAGCGACAACGATGGAACGTGTAAACAAATATCCATCCTAGTCGCTTTGGGAAAACATTCCCACTACTTTGTTTCATGTTTACAAACGTTCCATCCTCGTCGCTTTTGGTCATGTTGAAGATGACCCGGAAGTGTTTACGGAGCACCTAAGGTGACATGGTAGGCGAAAAAAAACAACTTTGCGTTCTCTCGCAACCTTTGCGAATCATCAGCAAGCTCTGCAGAAGCCTAATAACAAACCTGTTAATTGGAATCAGCTGCACTTCGAGTAGGGAAATCTATAAAACCTGCAGGACTCCGGCCTTCGAGGACCACAGTTTGCCACACCTGCCTTAGGTGCTCCGTAAACACTTCCGGGTCATCTTCAACATGACCAAAAGCGACAAGGATGGAACGTTTGTAAACATGAAACAAAGCAGTGGGAATGTTTTCCCAAAGCGACTAGGATGGAGCATGTATTTGTTTACACGTTCCATGGAAGATGACCCATAACTGTTTACGGAGTAGGGGTGGGACGATACAGGTAAACCACGATTCGATACTGTGACGATATTTGACCCACAATATCGATAATATCACGATATCTACGATTTTTGATATATTGTTAAAAAAAATGTAGCAATCTATTATGATATGTGACTGAAAAAGCCATATAATGTATTGATTCCAAGCAATATATAAAAGTATAAAAAAAAAAGTGATACAACTAGCCCCGGTCTCCGCTATTCTTATTATTTACTATTATCTACAATTTAGGACATACATCTATCACAATGTAGCCGCGAGGGGGCACAAGCCAGTGTCTTCTTGTGCCGGTCCCAAGCCCGGATAAATACAGAGGGTTGTGTCAGGAAGGGCATCCGACGTAAAACTTTGGCCAAAACAAACATGCGAATCAAATATATGACTTCGATACCGGATCGGTCGGGGCCCGGGTTAACAACGACCGCCATCGGTGCTGTTGACCTACAGGGTGCCGGTGGAAATTGGACTACTGTTGGTCGAAGAAGGAGAGGAGGAAGGTGTGTTCGTAGGAAGAAAGAGAAGAGGAACACCACTAGTCTAGGACTTGGAGTAGGGACTTTGAATGTTGGAAGTATGACAGGAAAAGGTAGAGAGCTGGTTGACATGATGCAGAGGAGGAAGGTGGACATACTGTGTGTTCAGGAGACCAGGTGGAAAGGGAGCAAAGCTAGAAGTTTAGGAGCTGGTTTCAAATTGTTTTATCATGGGTTAAATAGGAAGAGAAATGGAGTAGGAATTATCGTGAAGGAGGAGTTTGTTAAGAACGTCCTGGAGGTCAAAAGAGTGTCAGATAGGGTCGTGAGCCTCAAGTTAGGAATCGAAGGTGTGATGATCAACGTTGTTAGTGGGTATGCACCACAGGTAGGATGTGAGCTGGAGGAGAAGGAGAACTTTTGGTTGGAACTTGATGAAATGATGCAGAGCATCCCTAGAAGTGAGAGAGTTGTCATTGGTGCAGACTTCAATGGACATGTTGGTGCAGGAAACAGAGGAGATGAGGAGGTGATGGGCAGGTTTGGTATCCAGGAGAGGAACGCAGAAGGACAGCTGGTGGTTGATTTTGCAAAAAGGATGGAAATGGCTGTTTCTTCCAGAAGAGGCAGGAACATAGGGTGACCTACAAGAGTGGAGGTAGAACTACACAGGTAGACTACATCTTGTGTAGACGGTGTAATTTGAAGGAGATCAGCGACTGCAAAGTAGTGGTAGGTGAGAGTGTAGCCAGACAGCATAGGATGGTTGTGTGTAGGATGACTCTGGTGGTGAGGAAGACAAAGAGGCCAAGGGCAGAGCCAAGGACAAAATGGTGGAAGCTGAAAAAGGAAGAGTGTTGTATGGCTTTCAGAAAGGAGTTGAGAAAGGCTCTGGGTGGTGAGGATGTGCTCCCAGATGACTGGACAACTACGGCAAATTTGATCAGGCAGACAGGTAGGACAGTCCTTGGTGTGTCATCTGGAAGGAAAGGAGATAAGGAGACTTGGTGGTGGAATGAGGAGGTGCAGAAGTGGATACAGAGAAAGAGGTTAGCTAAGAAGAAGTGGGACACTGAGAAGACTGAAGAAAGTAGAAAGGAGTACAGGGAAATACAGCGTAAGGTGAAAGTAGAAGTGGCAAAGGCCAAACAAGAGGCTTACGATGACTTGTATGCTAGGTTGGACAGTAAGGAGGGAGAGAATGATCTATACAGGTTGGCAAGGCAAAGAGATAGAGATGGGAAGGATGTGCAGCAGGTTAGGGTAATAAAGGATAGGGATGGAAGAGTGTTGACAGATGCAAGCGGTGTGATGGGAAGATGGAAAGAGTACTTTGAAGAGTTGATGAATGAGGAAAATGAGAGAGAACGAAGAGTAGAAGGGGCGACTGTTGTGGACCAGGAAGTAGCAAAGATTAGTAAGGATGAAGTGAGAAGGGCATTGAAGAGGATGAAGAGTGGAAAGGCACTCGGTCCTGATGATATACCTGTGGAGGTATGGAAGTGTCTAGGAGAGGTAGCAGTAGAATTTCTGACTGGGTTGTTCAACAGGATCTTAGATAGTGAGAAAATGCCTGAGGAATGGAGGAGAAGTGTGCTGGTGCCCATTTTTAAGAACAAGGGAGCCGTGCAGAATTGTGGCAACTACAGAGGAATAAAGCTGATGAGCCACACAATGAAACTATGGGAAAGAATAGTGGAAGCTAGACTGAGGGCAGATGCCAACATTTGTGAGCAGCAGTATGGTTTCATGCCAAATAAGAGTACGACAGATGCAGTGTTTGCTTTGAGGATGTTGATTGAAAAGTATAGAGAAGGTCAGAAGGAGCTGCATTGTGTCTTTGTTGACCTGGGAAAAGCTCATGACAGGGTGCCCAGAGAGGAACTGTGGTTTTGTATGAGGAAGTCTGGAGTGGCGGAGAAGTATGTTCAAGTGGTGCAGGACATGTATGAGGACTGTAAGACAGTGGTGAGGTGTGACGGAGGAGTTCAAGGTGGAGGTGGGACTACATCAGGGATCAGCTCTGAGCCCCTTCTTGTTCGCAATGGTTATGGACAGGATGACAGATGAGGTTAGACAGGAATCCCCATGGACTATGATGTTTGCAGATGACATAGTGATCTGTAGTGAGAGCAGGAAACAGGTGGAGGAGAAGCTAGAGGCGTGGAGGTTTGCCCTGAAAAGGAGGGGAATGAAGGTTAGCCGTAGCAAGACGGAGTATCTGTGCGTGAATGAGAGGGACCCAAGTGGAAGAGTGAGGTTACAGGGAGAAGAAACCAAGAAGAAGGAGGAGTTTAAGTATTTAGGGTCAACAGTCCAGAGCAATGGAGAGTGTGGAATAGAAGTGAAGAAGCGTGTGCAGGCAGGCTGGAACGGGTGGAGAAAAGTGTCAGGTGTGATGTGTGATAGAAGAGTTTCAGCTAAAATGAAAGGAAAGGTTTATAAAACTGTGGTGAGACCAGCAATGTTGTTTGGTCTGGAGACAGTGCCACTGAGAAAAAGACAGGAGGCAGAGCTGGAGGTGGCAGAGATGAAGATGTTGAGATTCTCTTTGGGAGTGACCAGGTTGGATAGGATCAGGAATGAGTACATCAGAGGGACAGCACATGTTAGAAGCTTTGGAGATAAAGTCAGAGAGGCCAGACTTAGATGGTTTGGACATGTCCAGAGGAGAGATAGTGACTATATTGGAAGAAGGATGCTGAGTTTTCAAATGCCAGGCAGAAGATCGAGAGGAAGACCAAAGAGGAGGTTTATGGATGTAGTTAAAGAGGACATGAAGGTAGTTGGTGTGAGAGCAGAGGATGCAGAGGACAGAGTTAGATGGAGGCAACTGATTCGCTGTGGCGACCCCTGAAGGGAAAAGCCGAAAGAAGAAGAAGAAGGACATACATCTATCATGGAAAGTGTTCTAATGGTTGCACTACATATTTTCAACTTAAATCCGTTATGAGGCTTACAATTAGCCATTGAAACAAAACAAGCTAGCTAGCCACGCGTAAAATAGTGAAAATATTTGTTGGGAGAAAAAAACAAACATTTTTTTCAGGTCATGCCACGTTATGTCGAAATATGACCACATACCAGTTGCTAAAAGGGTGATATATATATATATATATATATTTTTTTTTTTTTTTTACTGGAACCCAGGGGGAACAAATGCAATGAAAAAAGCAGGGGCCCCAAAATTGAACCATGTGGAACACCATATGACAAGAGTGGCAGAGCACAACTCAGAGCAACCAAGGCTGACACAAATGCCAAATGGGATTTTTTTTTGCAGTTTTCCAACACTGTAGCAGCAGTAATATCGTTTCATTCATGATGTGTTTATTGACAGTGATCCCAGTGACGCTGTGTGTTTGCAGGGCCGTTATTGAGGGTCTGTGGTTGCGCTGGCAAGGCGAGCAGGTGGAGGTGTGCGTACGCCGCGAGCGGAGGCGGAGGATCGTGCAGACGCTCCTGTGGTTCATCATCACTCTCGTTCTCGCGCTCTTCACTCCGGACATCGGCCGCGTCATCTCGCTCATCGGCGGATTGGCGGCCTGCTTCATCTTCATCTTCCCAGGTATCCTCATCTCCTTGTTTGTGATTACGTTTTTATTTATTTATTTATTTTTTGCGGCTTAATACCACACAGTCATGTTTGTGGATGATCTGTGTTTCATTTAAAAGGTTTATGTTTGATCCAAGCCAAACTGTTGGAAACTGACAATCGATCTGCCAGGTGAGAGCATGACTAATCTAAACTGCATTTATCTGATGTATGGTGATTCAAATGAAGAAAAAAAAACAAAAAAAAAACACAACTATTTAAGAGTGGCTTTAAATCACCCTCAAATTAGGCCTGATTGGTGTTTTCGTTCCCAGCTGGCACGGACTGGTGAGCTTCGGTATCGTCATGGTTACGCTCGGAGCGTTCGTCTTCGGCCTCACCACGACTAATTCCATCTATCAGGACGTCATCAGCTAAAAGACATTTCTGTCCAAGCCTGTGGACGTTTTTCTGAACTACTCAATAAGACTTGAGAAGCTTCTCATGATGACTCATTTAAATCAGCCCTGACCTCCACATAAATTGCACATGTGCACTACAGAACCAGGAGTAAAGTGAAGACATCCCAGACTATCAAGTCAGCCTCAGACACTTTTTCCTTTAGGTGTAATGTTTTGCATGTTTTTTTTTAAAATTGCTTTTAATCCACAGCTGAAACCATTTTTGACTGCAGCCAGTCCACAACTGATCATCCAAGTTTACAGGAGCTAAAGGGATGTTTTTATTTTTTTAAATATAGAGAAGACCTCAAAATGAATTATTTTGTTAATGGATTCATATTCATTTGCACATTTTAAATTGCATGTCAGAGTAAATGTTAATCATTGAGGAACAAGTGTAGTTGTTCAGTCATCAAACCCAGTCCAGGCTACCGTTTGCAATGCAGGACTAAAATTTGATGACAGGATTTGCACCTTTTGATGTTTTAACGTGGTAATGTGTCAATTATTTTCAAGTCACTCTCAATTCATTCAAATGTGGGCGGTTTTAGCACAAAAAAATATTGTACAGAACTGCTAACCTGTTAAGGGTCGACAGTTTCTTTGAATGTATGCAAATGGTTAGCATTTATGAAGCCATTACCAAGTGTGTACAAGATAGCACCTTAGTTTAATAGGTGCATGATACAATGTACAGTAATTTTATGGCGGCTCAAACCAATGCTTGACATCTCTCTCTCTTTGAGCTCTTCAAGCCAAAACAGTCAGGTTGTATTTTTCAAAGCAATATTTAGCTTGTATGTATGGACTTATAAGGGATATATAAAAATATTTGAATCAATGTATTTGAAGGGATAAAGCAGGAATACTGTATTCCATTCTTTTTTACAGCTTAAGATGTAACATTTGTGTCAAATGTTTCTGTGATTTTTTTTTTTGGTGCTGATGTTCATTGAATCACATGAATAAATAGCTGTTGATGATTTGCCTTGTGTTTTCTCCCAAAAAAGGTACATGTCTAAACGGTCCAGATTGGTGAGAAAACCTTAGACTTAATTTCCACAATCTTTAATAAAAATGCAGTTAACGTCTTCAGCATTATTGACAAGTCACCTGGCATGACTGAAAAGTGCAGTGTAGATTCATTTGGCATACAATGCAGTTGAGACATTGAGAGAAGGGCACTTTTTTCTTTGCACTGTGCATAAAACTAAACAAAGTGGTAAAAGGTTTACATTTTCTGTATAAGAGAGCTCAAAAATTGCAGTATGCTTTGTAGGCAAGTAAAAGAAACAGAATGAATTCCCAACAATCTTCCCTCCAAATCCAAATTCCCTGAAAATAAAAGTGTGATGAATGCAAAAATTCCATCACAACTCAGTAGGATCCATTTGTTATGAAGGACTGGAACATTTGAAGAGCTGGACCTGGAGCCCACTGCGGAACCATGTGACCTGCACCCTGGAGTCAAAGTCAATTAGTGTTGGAAGTACTACATAAATATTACCAAAGCCATCATCGTACATTTATTTACCTTAACTGTCAGGAAAGTAATGTTTCCATACTGCTGGTAGAAACCTGCGACTTGTTTGTCAAGGTACCAGGGTTGGTATCTAGTAGTGGCCTGGGAACAAACTTAATATATTAAATTGGGCTATATTTGGGTAAATATTTACAACATGGGCTCTATGAATGTTTTTTTTTTTTTTTTTTTTTTTTTTTTTTTTTTTTTTTTTTTTTTTTTTTTTTTGAAGAGCTCAGAATTGTTCATTCGGTAGTCTTACCGATTCAACGTCTTGTCATCATTGCTCTTTTCCTTTTTTTTTTTTTTTTTTTTTTTTTTTTTTTTTTTTTTGTGTGTGTGTATGTGTGCGTGCGTTTGCGTGCGTGCGTTTGCGTGCGTGCGTGCGTTTGCGTGTGTGCGTTTGCGTGCGTTTGCGTGCAAATACGTATAAATTTATACTCATTCATTCACCTAAAACCTTATAAATATCCCATTACCCTTCGCCTTAACCAGGTACTTCAGAATCTTGCCAGAGTCGTGAGATTTAAATGGTCAGGAGACCAGAGAAAAGGTCAGAAAAAAAAGAAATAAAGAGAAAAGAAAGGTAAATCAAAGTGACATCCAGCACCGACCAAACACTTCCTGCCTTCCCCATGATTACAAAATCAAAGTCTTACGCCAACCCCGGAAGCCTCTAAATTCCAGCAAATTTAGCGAGATCTCAAGAGCCCAGAGGAAAAACTAAAGAGAGGAAGGAGGGAAGGATCGATAAGGCAGAGTGAGATCAATAGAAGCCAGTACATCCAATCCATCAAAGTGAAGTCCAGCACCAACAAGACCCCTCCTGCGTGGTTACAAAACCGGAGTCTTATGCCAACCCCAGAAACCTCATACTTCTAATAAATTAAGATCTCAAGTGACCAGAGGAAAAACTAAAGAGAGGAAGGAGGGAAGGATAGATAAAGAAAAGTGAGAACCACAGACACCAGCACCAACTGATTCAAGGGGCTGTGGGAGGGAGAGGGTACTTCTGTTGAGTTTCAGTAGATGCTGGTGCGACGGATCTGGCATGCATAAGGACCACCACCAAAGAGAGAAGCCGTCAACCGCGGTCCAGCAAAGCGAGCACCCCCCCCCCCCCCCCACCCCCCCCGGAATCCCCAGGCCGCGGCAGCACCAAGGCCACCCCCAAGCCACCCGAGCGGACACCGGTCAGCGAGCCGACCCAGATACCCGGAACACCCCCGCCCCAGCCCCGGCCCACACCCCCGAGCCCAAGGCCGCAGAACGAGGCCCAGCGGGCCCCCACAGCGCCCCACCGGTCCCCAGCCCCCATCCCCCCACGACCCCCCCGCACCCCACCCAAACCCGCCATCCACCACGACCCAGGCCCCACCACCCCCGACCCCCAAACCCCCGAACACACCCCGACCCCCAGCACCCAACCCCCCACCCACCCATACCTCCACCCCCCCCCCAAACAAGCCGCCCCCCCCCGACGGCCGCCACCCCCCCCCCCGCGAACCCGGCCCCCCGCGAGAACCCCCCACCCCCCCCCGGAAACCGGCACCGGGCAGCAGCGCAGAGAGGGAAGATGTGCCCACCCCACCTCCAGCCGCGCGAGATTTGCACCGCGGCGGGAGGGGGGAAGCAGAGGAGGAAGCACCAGGGGAGAAGGCGGGACACCAGAACACCGAGCCCGGTGGGGAGAGGCCCCGGTCGTCACGCCAGAGTACAAGTGACACCTAACCCTGTTACTGAGTCCGCCAGCTCGCCGACTGGCGAGCTCTACCCTTACACCGTGAATGTGGCCCCACCCAGTGTATATACAAGTGTGTGCGTGTGGTGCATTAAAATTGGGAGCAGGTGAGTCGGAGCAGAGGGAAAAAATTTCCCCTACTCCGACACACCCGTATCCCCCCCCAAAAAATGAATATGTATATGTGTGGTGCATTAAAAAAGGGAATGGAGGGACAAAGTGGTGGGGCAGGGACACAAATGGGGGGGACCACAGCGCTGCCAGGCACTGCAGTCCATCCCCTCTGATGGCTCCCCGCCCCAACTCACCCCTCCCCTTGGACGTGAGGTGCATTAAAATTGGAGGGGAGTTGAAGGGTGAAGACGGTGTTTCCACCCTTCCCCACCCCACCAAGAAATGTGTTGTGTGCCCTATGTGTATATTTACAAAGTGTATAGTGCAAGCTAGTGAAGTGAGTAAGAGGAGCGACCAGCGGGGCCTCACCCAACCCGGCGGGTGTAGGTGGCACGCCCGCCCCCCAGCACCCCCACCCCCCGCCGCCCCCCACCTCATCCACCCGGCACCACAATGGGCGGACAGCCAGCGCAGCAGGGCTACCGGACAGCCCACCAGCCACCGGGGCCCGCCCGGGGCACCAGGAGTTATACCGGAGCGGGGCAGGCCCCAAACCCTCGCCCGGCCCCCGGAGCCCGACGCCCGGGCCGGGGAGGGAGCCCCAGGCCCAGGGAGAGGGAGGGGGAGGGGCCGCAGGGCAGACAGGGAAGGGGGGGGGGGGGGCGGGGGAAGCGGGGAGAAGACGACAAGAAGGCGAAAGGGCGGCTGCAGGGCAGGAGGCGGGGGGGGAGAGGAGGAGGGAGGGCGACAAGGGAAAAGGGACCGGGAGGCAGAGGAGGATGGGCGGGAGGAGGCGAGGAGGGAGAGGCGACGGGGGGGAGGAAGGGGGAGGGGAGAGGGAACCACGGGGCACACCGGAGGCCCACCCACCCCGAACCGCGCCGCCGGGCACGGAGCAGCGGACCGCGCCGGGACGGCACCGCCCCGGGCACCAGGGGAAGCACCCCAACACCGCACCCCACAGGGGGCCCAGGGAGCGGCCAAGACGCAACCGCCACCGAGCAGACAACGGGGGGGGGGGGGGGGGGGGGCAGAACCACCCCCGCCCGACCACAGGGGACGGCGTCAAGAAAATTGACTAATTAGCATGCAGTAACACCAAGTGTTGATGCTTAGTGCCCACTAGAAATAGATCTTAAGGAGTTATTGAGTATAGTGTCGTATAGTGTGGTATGCTCGAGCCCACTAGCAGCAACTAGGTTCCTGACTATATAAAAATAAAAACAATCAGATACAAAATACCAAATACAGGAGCAGCGAAAACAGAAGTTGTAACGATGTGGTGGCTCTCGTTAACAGGCAGAATCTTGGCAGGATTAAGTTGCCAAATTGAGATTAAAATATTCTATGTACATAGACCATATTTGTTTAAATCTTGATACTTGATTTTTATTTAAGGCAGAGATTTTTTCCATTGAGATATAATTTATTAGTAAGTTTAACCAGTGGTCGATATTTAGAGATTGTTTATTTTTCCAATTGACAAGGATTATTTTTTTAGCAATAGTAAGGGCTATAAATATAGATTGAGATTGTTTACATGGTCGCTCAGTTATTGTTAAGTCACCTAGTAAACACAGTCTTGGAGATAAAGGAAGCCTACAGTTTAATATATCAGCGAGCTTTTCCAAGATTTTAGTCCAGAAATGCAGCACTGGAGTACATGACCATAAAGCATGAAGATAAGTATCGGCAGTGTTTTGTGAGCACTGGAGACAAATGTCGGAGTCAGAGAGTCCCATTTTTTTCATCATATATTGTGTAATATATGTTCTATGAAGTATCTTATATTGGATAAGTTGCAAATTTGTCTGTTTGGTCATTTTAAATACATTTTCACAGATTTGGGTCCAAAAGTCTGGTTCCGGAACTATAGACAAGTCTTTTTCCCATTTTAAAGTCGGTAAATACGTTTTATTTGTGTATAAAAATAACTTATATATTTTTGATATTTTCTTTATTGTTGTTGGAGAAAGCTTTATAATATCTTTAGCTAAGACAGGCAGTTGGAGCGTATCTTGAAGTGTTGGGATTTGTTTCTTAACCATATTTTTAACTTGCAGATAATGTAAGAAATTTCCCTTTTTTATTTCATATTTCTGGACCAAGTTTGTATATGATATAAACTTATTATCTGAGAAAAGATGATGAAGGTGTGTAATTCCTTTCTGCTCCCATAGGCTTAAATGGAACGACTGATTATTAAGTTGAAAGTCGGGGTTATGCCAAATGGGAGAGAGCCCACAGGGCGCCAATTGGGAGTTTGTAATTTCTAATGCCTTCCACCAGGCAGTCAGGGTGGCGGCTATCATTGGGTTTTTAAAACAATTATGTCGTCTTATTGATTTTGTAATAAAGAGTAAATCTGACAGTCTAAGATTATTACAATCCTTCTGCTCCAATTCCAACCAACAGTTAGTATCTCTGTTGGGTTGTGTCCATAGCACAAGATATTGTAGTTGATTAGCTAGATAATAGTACATAAAGTTTGGTGCCTCTAAACCTCCTTTAGATTTACTTTCCTGAAGAGTAGATAGACTAATTTTGGCTTTTTTTTTATTCCAATAGAATTTTATGATAGCAGAGTCCAGCGATTGGAACCAGTTAGACGTAGGTTTAAATGGAATCATTGAAAATAAATAATTAATCTTTGGTAAAACTTTCATTTTTATAGTAGCTATCCGTCCTATTAAAGAGATCGGAAGATTATTCCAGCGTTCCAGGTCACTACGGATACTATCCAATAATGGTGAAAAATTTAAAGAAGTTAATTCAGTTAACTTAGGTGAAATTTTAACACCTAAGTATTTTAAATTACCTGTAGGAAAGGAGTAGTGTGGATCCTGACTTGTAGGATTCCATGAATTTTCTGTAATAGGTAATAATGTTGATTTTGTCCAGTTAATAGAGTAATCTGATAAGTGAGAGAATTTAGTTATTAATTTAAATGCTTCCCCTAGCGAAATAGCAGGTTCTTCTAAATAGAGTAATATATCATCGGCATATAGATTAATTTTATGTTCTATTGTCCCGGAGTGGATTCCTTGGATCCGTCTATCCTGACGTATAGCTAATGCAAGCGGCTCAATAAATATAGCAAATAATAAAGGAGAAATTGGGCACCCTTGTCTTGTTCCCCTTTGTAAAGTAAAACTCTGTGATGTAATCCCATTAGTAGTAACTGTAGCTTTAGGAGAATCATATAATATTGAGACCCATTGAATGAATGACTCCCCGAAGCCGAATTTATTTAAGACAGCAAAGAGGAAGGACCAGTTAACTTTATCGAATGCTTTTTCTGCATCCAGCGAAATAACAACTGCCTTTTTATCATGCCGCTGTGACATACTAATCAAGTTAAAGAGTCTCCTAATATTATTAGTAGAATGACGACCTTTAATAAAACCTGTTTGATCACTATGAATAATTGTCGAGATTACCGTCTCTAATCGAGATGCCAAGGCCTTAGCGATAATTTTAATATCGGTATTAATTAGTGATATCGGTCGGTAACTTGACGGGAGGGTAGGGTCTTTTTCTGGCTTTAATAAAAGTTTAATTGCTGCTATATTCATATCTTGACGTATATCACCTTTACTTTTAATTTCAGTTACTACTCTTAGAAATAATGGAGCAAACATTAACCAGAAATGTTTAAAAAATATAGCCGGAAAGCCGTCTGGACCAGGTGCTCTGCCATTAGGCATACTGTCTAAAGCACGATACAACTCATCTATAGTAAGCGGGGTATCGAGAATATCTTTATGTTCAATAGATAACTGAGGTATATTTAAGCTGTTTAGGAATTCCTCAATATATTCAGGGTTAGGTCTATTAATTTCTGTGTATAGATTTCGATAATAGTTATAAAAAATATGGTTAATTTCTTCTGGTGATTGTGTGCATTCACCATTTATATCTTTAATAGCCGTTATAAGAGATTTTTCCCGATTCCGTTGAAGTTGATTTGCCAGGAATTTACCTGATTTATTATTATGTTCAAAATTATTATATCTCAACTGTTGTATTATAAACTCTGTCTTTTTAGATAACATGTTATCTAACTGTATTTTTATATTCTGTAGTTCTATCCATATTTGATTATTTGGGTTTAATACATATTCATCCGTTAGTTGTTTAATTTTATCTTCCAGGTATTTTTCTAATTTTTGATCCTGTTTCTTTTTATAAGTTGAATATGATATAATTTTCCCTCTAATTACCGCTTTCCCTGCTTCCCAGAGAAGAGATGGAGATATATTTGGAGAGTCATTTATTTCCAAAAAATCTGCCCACTCCCTTCTAATAATTTTATCAAACTCTACGTCTTTCAGTAATGAGATGTTAAAACGCCATATCGGGGGAGGTTTAAAGGTAGAGTCAATTTGTAGAGTGAGGGAGACTGGTGCATGATCACTTATAATTATAGAATGTATTTTTATAGCAGTTTTATCAACAATAGAATTATTTGTAAGGAAAAAATCAATTCTTGAGAATGATCGGTGCACAGCAGAGAAGAAAGTAAATTCCTTCTTAGTTGGGTTTTGAAGTCTCCAGCCATCGCTGAGGCCAAAATCCTCCATATACTCATCTATTACTTTAGCGGATCGTGGCTCTATGAATGTTATGCCAGCTAATACATTTTTGTTACAAAAACTGATATTAGTTTAAAAAAACAACAACAAAGACAATGCCTATATGATGACAAATGGGGAGGGGAAATCAAACAAAGGTTCGGATTCAATATTAAGTGGGTACCTCTATGCCGAGGTCTTCCACAAACCACTGATCTCCCAGGAAGTTGCACGCCATGTCTGTGTCCCCGTTGTAGACGAGTGCCCGGAGACCAACAGAAAGCAACTTCAAATACACGTCCTTCACTGATGCGTACAGGTGGGTGTAACCCTCCCCAACTGTGTCACTACAGACAAATGAAGCGTTAACATGAATTAATACAGTACAAGATACTCCTGGACCCTGACCAAATAAATAAACAAGAAGAAGAAAAAAAGTGAGTAACCCTTCCACTGGATACCGTAATTATTTCTGTAATCATGTTTCACATTTAAGCAACCATGTGAGAAAACATACTATACAGTAAAACAGAATAATAAATACACAGTTTTAGAAGGGTTAGGGTTAACTTAACGCTAAACACAAATTGGTGCTTCTGACTTTTTTTCCAGTTGATGTTTTACAACTAAAAATAAATGGAATTTGATTAATAAAATGTTTTAACCAGTGAGGCTGTCTTGTGCCCTTCCCTTCGGCTAGAAAATGGTAGTACACTACTAATCAGCAACCAGCAGGGGGCACCACTAGTTTTTACCACAAAGTAAAGATTGAGATTGGCATTAAAGTACATTTAAAATACCAAAGAAAACGTTTTAATTAACAAAAAGTATCACAATACCATGTAAACTCAATTTAGTTGTTAAATCTTTGGAAGTGAAACTCAGATTTCACTACACAGAGTAAAGGATTTATGCTGCACTCGAGGATGGTCGGAAGTCGGACCTTTCCCGAGGTCAAACCAGGAAGTGTGTACGAGAACGCCCCTTGAACTCGGAAATTCCAGTTGCGAAGTTAAAATAAAAAAAATAAAAAAAATTAAAAAAAGGACCCCGACTGTCGGACAGAATGGTAAACACAATTTATTTGAGTATAAAACTAGATAGCTTTCTTCAATTATAAATAAACACCATAACTTCACGTAACGCAGCGTACGTGACAGTATGCCGCTATCTCCATGTAGGAAAATTATACGGTCAACTACTGAACTGTATTGAATGCTTATGAAGTAAGATAAAAGCAATAAATGAAGCAAAATTGCGAGAATGCAAGTTTGCTGGAGGTAAAAAAAAAACATCCGCCATTTTGGTTGTTTACTTTGAAGGCTTTTAGATCAGAACTGGGAAAACCAACTCGGATATATCAGACTTCTGACCATCCTCGAATGCAGCATAATATACACTTTATAAAATCTGGGTGATTAAGTTTACAGTTATTAAAAATCCATCAACAAATTAGAACAACACTTTTACATAAGGAAAACAAACAAACAAAAAGATTTTCAAAATAGTGCCAAAAGTTTCCAATGTGTACTGTAAAGACAAGCATCAGTTTAAATTGAACTAGACTGAATTTATAATTCTCGAGTATTCTGATTTATTGAGGTGCACCCGTATATACACACTAACAAGACAAGCAGTGAATGGAGAGAGAGTCCCATGTTTGTGTGTTTTCCATTGAGAAATTAACAAAAAGAAGTCAGTAAGCCAGAGTGACTTTCATTTTGTTAACAGTTTAGCACCCTGTGGCCGAGTTCGTTAGCAATGCCGCTGCACATCCATTCAAATGTAAATTGAATGTCAGCCTGGAGACCTCGGCTTCAAGATTGCGGACATTATGGACAAATAAATTGTTGTAGCCCTGAAATCATACACCATTTTTTTATAATCTGTCAAAAATTAAAGCCAATAAAGAAGAACTTGCCATGCAGATCTTTGCTACGCTAACATACCTGCACAAGTCCCATGGTGGCAGCGTGTCCGGAATGTGCAAAGCTTTCTTCACATCGCCCCTGTTGAGCCAGTTGGCTTGCGCCGTGCTATTAATGCAGGGGGGCACCTTGGCCAGAGAGACGGAGAATGACGGCCCATCTAAATTCTTCCCACAAACGCTTTGGTTAGGATCACTTTTCGCTTATCCTGTGTGGTGAATCCGAGGACTGGTGCGCTCACACTTACATTGTTGCCGCGTTTGCCGTAGTTCCTGAACAGGTGACTCATTGCCCGCTTGTAGGCCGGATGAAACCCACCGCGACCCTCGCAGTTCAAGTAAAGGGCATACTCGTTGAGGCCACTGTTGTACACTATATTAAAGGCCACGCTGACCTGCAGGGAGATCAAAACAGAGGCAGAGGACGATTTGACATCGGTCACCCGTGTGGCAAGATGAACATTTTACATGCAGTGCACACGTACATACCAGCGTCTGGCACTTCTGGGAAGTAGAGTTGGAGAAGTCGCATCTTTGATCCTCGCAGCAATAATTGTTAAGATCACGCCACAAGCTGCACATAACGCACGTTACAAACAATCACAGCAGGGAACTTTGTTAGCAAACAACAAAAATGGACAAACTGTGCTTGGTCTTGTATTTATTTTTACTCACCATTTTATTATTAAGACACAGAGGTAACATGGCATCTACATATAATCAGACTTGGCATCTTCAGCTCTTATTCACTGTATTACTCCTTTCAAAATGCCCCCTAGTGTTCACAATGAGTAACCACATGTGAAATGCCCTGTTACTGTCTACATTTAAGTGAAATGTGTGGCAGTTGGATGTTAAATAGAGAGTAGAGAGAATAATGGTGCTCACTCAAAAGTAGGGATGTAATGAAACTGCCAAAATATCGTCGTTATCATGTTACAATATTAAAAGCGGCACATCTGTTTAATTAAAAAAAATAAAAAAATAAAAAAATACAAAAGTCAGCTTTATTTCCATTTGAGCTGTTCTAGCACCCTCTGGTGGCTAGTTGTGTGTGTGTGTGTGTGTGTTTTTTTTTTAGTGCAGTTTCATTTTCTCAAGACATGTTTTGGCCCTCATATGTTTAAAATCCATGCTGATGGTCATGTGAAGGGGAATATGCTTGTGAACTGAGTCAATATGTGGAGGAACTCAATATGTGTGTGCATTAGCAAGTAAGTGCCTCAATACTAAGTGATTATTAGAATTTTTTTGTGGTTTATATTAGTGTTGTTCCGATACCGTTTTTTGGCCCCCCCGATACCGATTCCGAACTTTGCAGTATCGGCCGATACCGATACCTAAGGTTTTTTTTTCCCTCAACATGAAAGAGCTGTCCTGCCATTGGTTCAGAACATTCAAGGGCCAATAGGATATCTTAGATCGGCATGCAGTGAGCATGTCACATATCAGTAAATGTCGTGCACGTGCAAGACACAAGATGCTGTATGTTACTTGTGAGTAGTCACCGATACCACTGTTTTAATGCAGTATCGGCACCTCTGATGATACCGGTATCGGAACAACATATATGCATTGCTGTTATGTTCAAAAGCTCTATAATTTGCTTTTTTTTTTTTTAATACAATATTGTGATCTTTATATAATAAATCACCAACCTCCCCACAATAATGATAATTATTGTACGTGATGTTTGGATATAGACCCTTCAAGATGACGTCACTGCTTAGGTCCCGCTGTGCCTCCAGGAGGGCAAGCTTCCCATAACAAATCAATGCAGAGCTTGGTTTTCGGGAGCGTTTTGTTAAAAAGGTGGGAAATATGTCAAGTGTCCAAAAAAAAAAAAAAAAAAAATGAAAAACTGCACTCATTGAAACCAGTCGTTTGGAGCCACTAGCTACAAAAAAAAATTAGTTTGTTGGAGGGCAAAGTGGAAGTGGAAGCTTAAAGTATGTTGTTTTTGGTTGAAACAGTACGCCAATCACTACTTTCATGGTATTAAGTGTCATTTATTAAATCGTTTGTGTCCGGATATACTTGTCTTGCTGTATATCGAAGTCTTCAAGCTATCTTAGCTTGCTAGCTGCTAACAAACAGATCGCACATTCTTCAGCAGAAATCAAGCCGGAGTTAAAGTGTTAATTGTGATAATCGTGTTAAACCGCTAACTTTTTTTTCCTCCGTTGGCCGCGCACAAGTTCACCATAGCATTGATCGCTGATTTATCAACCGTTTGACCTATTTTCTAAGTCACACTGATTGTTTTCTAATTCACTCACATTGACGCCCTGCCCCCCACCACTAGGGGCGCACTTCAACGTGACGTCACACTGGAAGGGTCTATTGTTACATACTCAAAAGTGTTCAAAGGAAACTTTTGCCATGTTCAAGAATAGTTTTTTTTTTTTTTTTTTTTTAATCGCATGTTTATAAAAGGCAACCAAAATATCGAAACCTCTCAATATGACAGTTCTCCACGCCTGCAAATTAAAGTGCCAAGGTGGATGTTCAAATACTAAACAAGTTCATGAATGTCATTCCTCAAAAAGCAAACTTACTCTTCTCCAAAGAGGCCGTGGTAGTAGCCAAAATATATTAAAGTCTGGTCATTGAGTGCATAGCTGCTGAGGCCATTTCCCACTGCAAACCCCTAAAAAGGGTGGACGGGGGGGAAATATAACACAATTGCCTTTGTTGTACAGTAATTATCACAAGAAATCATCAGGTATGCCTCAAGAAATTATCCGAAGATGATTTACTACAAAAAAAAAATAAAAAAATGTTTGTTCATCCGTCTATGCCAGTGACTGGCAGAACAATTACATTCTCTTCAACTATATGGCAGGAAGTACAATTAGCTTGTGTATCCATTCATACAACAGATGTTGCGGTCAATTAAACAGGCACACATTTCACACTCAATTAGCGAGTAAATTAAGACGAGGTCATCGGCACTAGTTTTTCTGACATTTTTGTTTGATGGCGTGCAACAAAAAGGTTGCGAAATAACTGCTGGCACACACAAATGGGGCCTCTAACAAACTGCATTCTACCTCAAGAACCTCACCTTAAATTTGATGTCGTTATTTCCTGCAGCGATGCGTAAGCTGAGGGTTGGCACATAAATTCCGCCGTAACTTTCTCCGAAGATGAAGAAGTCATTCCGAGTGAAGCTCGGAAACTTGGCGAAAAAACTCTGCAGCGCTTTGTAATTGTCCTCGGCGACCTAAACACATAAACATGTTGTTTCTGAGCTTTTTACAAGGTAAGTCAATCAATCATCGACTAAACTCACCTGATCATCATCCGTGGCGTAGTCGCCGTCATTGGAGTACGAGTAGCCAACCCCTGCCGGAGATTCTAAATAGAGCACGTTCGCGATCCGGTTCCAGCTGAAAGTGTTCTCGTACAAAGTGGCTCCGTCGTCTCTTACCTGACAGGAAATTTACAGTTGAAGGCCACGTCAGCTCGAAGTGTTTGTGCCACTTTTGCAAACTCACATGGAAGGGTCCGTTTTCGGATAGGAATCCATCTAGCGAGCTGCAGCCTGGACCTCCATTGAGCCACAATACCAACGGGTCTTTGACCGGGTCCCTCTGAGAGGTCACAAACCTGTGCCAGACCCAAACACCAAGATTCACTTCGCATTCATCAAAGAAGTAAACATGGTGAGGTCTATCTAGAGAAATTTATCAGTAGCTCATCTGCACGTACTTAATAATAATAATAATAATAATAATAATAATAATAATAATAATAACCTTTAAAAAGGCTGGTCAAAGTAGAAGTAGCAATTTAACTCCATTAAACCTCCAAATGTATACATTTTTTTTTACATAATAATAATAACAACAACAACAACAACATTCATTTTGTATTAGCAGATGCACAGGTCACATGACTATTTTACCAATCCAAGGTACAGTCTGGGCCATAAATATTGACACAATTGTCATCTTTTTGGCTGTAAACACTTGCTCCTTTTACAACACAAGATGTGCTTAATCTGCAGACTTTCTAATTTAATTTGAGGGTATTTACATCTAAATCAGATTAATTGAACAGTGTTAGAATTACAACAGTCTGTATATGTGCCTCCCATGTTTTCAGGGACCAAAAGTAATGGGACAAATGAATCATAAATCAAACTTTTACTTTTTATCACTTGGTTGCAAATCATTTGCAGTCAGTTACAGCCTATTGTGATGTTACTAAAACGGAGCCAGATAACCTCACAGTGTCCATGGCTCACACGGCAGCAACGTTTTCAGTTGACTCATTTCCATACAACATGGAAGAAACCATTACAGAAATATTCCAGTTCTATGACACAAATGTGTGGATGGAAGAACACACACAAAAAGAACAGCCATATATAATTTGTCTTTGCCTAAAAACAGTGACATTTCAGCCTACAAGAACTCAATTTGAAACTTGGGAAACATACAAGAGGCTGTAGTCAGTCTGCATTTGCAAAATGAAATGCATGTGTTGAATAAAACCAGCATGTCAACCACAGCACAAAAGTGACAACAGCGGACATGTTGAAAATATAAAGTGTTGTGTATTTTCAAAAGAGCAAGGAGAGAGGCAATCCAAAATGCATGAGCAGCACTTAGGAATGTAGGTTGTCACAACTCAAAATTGTTTTTGAGAAATGAACCTACTGTTAATGTTCCAAAGTGATGCTTTTAGGCAATATTTACATTTGCATTTTCTAATTTTACATTTTGTCTAGTTGCTATTCATGCACTATTTAAGAAAAAAAAGTTACTCAACATTCTTTGCAACTGAATACTTGGGTCTACTTACTGTTACTCTAGTAATTATTTGGAGCACTACTTGATACATACTGTACTTGAGTCCCATACAGCGCTCATGGGTAATATTTTCGGCTACTCTACCCACCTCTGATGGGCACAATAGAAATAGAACGTCTGCACATGAATATTCAGAAATATAGTAGTAACGCGAAATGAATCAGGTGAAAACCTGAATGATACTCAAGTGTGTATTTCGCGTTGCTGTTGCGCCTCACCAATAATGAAGAAACTTGCCGGGTCTGGCCTGGACGTGTCCCGACCACTGACGGAAGTTGGGTTTGAACGTCAAGCCGGGGAGACGGTTCACCTCGTCGGGGGCATAATGAGCCCACGATCCGAGCTGGAACGCGGCTAACACGGATAACAATAAGGCCAGCGTGCAGCCACCGGCGTCCATCGTCTGACCTCAACGATGGAGTAACCGAAGGGAATGAAAGCAGAGGAAGAGAAGCTCGTTTTTAAAGCCTAGCGCGTGACTTCCTTATAAAACAAGTCACGTGATGGCGCTGGTTCGTCACGTGCGCTGATAAAACTAGCACTTCAGTTGCTAGATTTAGCACAAAAAAAAAAAATAAAAATACAATAAAAAAATAAAATAAAAAAAATAAAATAAAAAGACATTGACGTTAGGTATATATTTTGTTTAGCTTCTCCTGAAACTCTGTCACATCTTTTCTGGCATTGTGAGCTCACATAGAAGCTACGGAAGGATGTAGTAATATTTATTTGTGGTAATTACCTTATTGCAAATTTTGTATTGTTATATGAGGATGTTATTTTTTGTTATTTTGTAAAGAGTGGAAAAATGACAAAGTTTTTGTGGTAAATCTGCGAATTATATTAGCAGCAAAGTTTTATATGCAAATTTGGAACTCACAAACTACTTTTATTTACAATCAATCAATGCCTGTCAGAATTCACGTGTGCGATATAGTTATATGGCTGAAAAGTGACATTGTATTTTCATTAATATATTTTGTTTTCATTCTTTTTTAGTGTTGTATCCACCTGGCACTTTTTTTTAATTCTATATTGTTGCAATGTTTTGATCACTTTGATGATGTTTGATGTCAGTTTGCAACAGTTTTTTCATCCATCCATCCATCCATCCATCCATTTTCTTGACCGCTTATTCCTCACAAGGGTCGCGGGGGGTGCTGGCGCCTATCTCAGCTGGCTCTGGGCACTAGGCGGGGGACACCCTGGACTGGTTGCCAGCCAATCGCCGGGCACACAGAGAGGAACAACCATTCACACTCACAAGCACACCTAGGGACAATTCGGAGCACCCAATTAACCTGCCATGCATGTCTTTGGAATGTGGGAGGAGACCGGAGTACCCGGAGAAGACCCACGCGGGCACGGGGAGAACATGCACAGTTTTTTCAATAAAGTATTAAAAAAAAAAATAATAATAATCACACTACCCTAGCAACTTTCCACTCGGAACCACCTTGCAACACATTTAGCTACTTTTGAAAATGGTAAAACCTTTCGCAACTTTGACACACGCAGTCTGAGTGATACATGTGACTTTGGATGTGCAATACAGTATATATTAACATTATAACATTACATTGGCCACTTCAAGTGGAAATACATATTCATGCTCCTCATGCCTTTTTTCAGTACTATAAAAGAGTCCACAAGTTCCTAAAAAAGGTTAATGTTTTTTTTTTTTTTTTTTAGATCTTTCAATTTCCCTAAAGTCCACTTCATTTAGCTTGAGTGAGGCTAATTGTCATTTGTGTAGAAGTTGTGAGTGCAGATGGCACAGCTAATGAAATCAAAAGGGAAGTGCTTTTTATTCACTGGATTTTAATTAATTTGGTGTATTTGTTGAATACAAGTCAGGATGAACATCTCCCCCTCAGGTTTTTCATCACTACTTTGGCTTTCTCTTTCCGACTGAATAGGTTCCTAATCTGGTTGTAAGGTCCATCTGACCTATTGACAAATTTAACTCCCCTGATAAACCCTCCAAAGAATAGTTTTATCATAAATGAATTTTTAAAGGGTTATTTGAGAGAACAAATAAAAGGATTTCTAATGAGAACATTTTGAGCGGCCTGAAGAGTGGAATGACTCACGAAAAAAGGCACTTACAGTAGTAAATGGTGCATTTTTATAGATCCATTTAGTTACCCTTCAATGTAGACTTTCATTTCCTGAGTTTTCAATATTTTACCATTTTTAACCCTTTGATGCACAACATGAGTCAAAAGTGACCCAACAAAGTTTTTATGATCTGTATCTTTGCAATAACTCAATGTTATTGTTCAGTATTCCAGGTATTCCTCAATTAACTTGTTTTTTGTCATTAAACATTGTCATTTTATTGTTTATCTTCATACTTTTTGAATAAAAATGATGTTTTCATTACTACCCTTCCAATGCACAACATGGGTCATTTTTGACCCACATCTACAGTATTTTCTATGTTTTTTCATGCAGCCAGAGTGTTGCTTTGCTCTATATTTGAAATAAATGTATTTTATTGTTTACTATCACATATATTCAAAATCAAAAATTCAAAATATATGCAAAAGACAATGTACAAGACCAGTGGCCACCATGGGCCTCAGGATATATGAGGATATCCACCGCTTCATACGGTTTGACGACAAGACAACCAGGGCGTTGTGTCTGGAAACAGACCACATGGCAGCATTTAGATACGTGTTGAAATGTTTCCTGGACAATAGAATACACATAGAATATGGAAATAAATGTATAAGTTCTAGCACAGTGTTAGAATTGATCTAATTTTGAATTCTATGTTGAATACTCCCGCGACCCTAGTGAGGAGCAAGCGGTTCAGAAAATGTTGAATATTTTGTTGCTCACTCATTGGTTTCACCATCACAATGGACAACTTCATCAGTGTCCCTCTGGCTGAGAAGCTCCTTGAGAAGAACCTGACTATTGTAGGGATTCTTCACCAGAACAAGACAGACATACTACCTACCACAAAGCCATCCAAATCATGAATCTTAGCTCAGAATTTGGATCCAATGCTAACATGACCATGGTGAGCCATGTGCCGAAGAAAGGAAAGAATGTTGTCCTGAGCACAATGCATGATGACAAAGCAGTGGATGACACGAGGAAGAAGAAACATGGTGTGATTCAGTACTACATAGAACAAAAGGAGGAAGAGTAGATTTAACAGATCATATGGTTGGCACCTACACATGCAAGCGGAGAACACGGAGGTGGCCCATGGTGCTGTTGTACAATATGCTGGATATTGACACCCTCAATGCTTTTACACCAGCCGGTGTCACCAATGCTCGCTGACTGTTCATCAAGAAGCTGGGCAAAGAGCTGGTCATGCCACATATGAAGATCCGCATGGAGGGCACACCCACACTCCAAAACCATATATCATAGAAGCAATGGGAAGATGCGGGATATAAAAACAAAAGCACAACCCAACCATAAGACAAGGGCATGGCGAAGACGTGTGCAAATTGTCTAGCTGCCAAAAATAAAATAGCCAACAAGCTGCTGTTCCCAGTGCAAGAAGCCTGTGTGCAAGGAACACAAACGTACAGTGGTCATTTGTGATATCTGTGAGGAATTTTAAGGACTGAACTTACAACTTGTGCTCTGCTGATGTGATCACTCCTGTTCAATTTCACGCTGGTCAAATTCACAAGTTCATTATTAGTTATTTGCCTGATGTTTGCTAAAATTGCAAATAAACAAGTTTCATAGAATAAAAGTAGGATTGTTTGGCCTGAATCACATCTAAAATAAGTATTTGAAGAAAAATATTATTGTCATATACCTTTGTTTATTTTTAAATTGCACTTGGATAAACGGGTCATTTTTTACCCATGTGTGTAAACTTCACGTAGTAGCACAAAAAGGATTTTTGTTCGTAAGATATGGCAGGAAAATTATGAATAATGATTTGTGGCAATCAAAAACAAGATTTTTCAAGAATACTTGGATTATTCAATTATAAAATACATAGATTTCAAAAGATGCAGGAAAGAAACACTCAGGCAGCATGAAATCACATTGAAAATTAATGTGGGTCATTTTTGACCCATGTTGTGCATTAGAAGAGGTGTGAAAATGTTGTGCATCAAAGGGTTAAATGATTGGATCGGAACCTTCTTCCAGCTGAGAATCTACTGCCCCCTATTGGCGGTTTTGCCAACAAGGAAAACGCATTTCATGTTGTCATGGCAACACATGTTTGAAGCACTTCCTGATATCCGCAAACGACTTGTGAACCATGGTGAGTCAAAGTTTATCTCTAGTATGTCTTAAGAATTACAATGAGCTAGATGAATGTGCTGTATTAGCTTTAATGGTATTAAAGCAAAATGAGGTGTTTCGGCTAACATGCGAACTTTGTCCAGCCGCCTAAAAAGAAGAGTTCGGGTAAAACGTCAGCCAAGATCAAGTCTGCTGCACTCATAGATGGCCTCACCAAGGACGAGCTGTCCAAGGAGCAGGTGAGAATGCAAACTATTCTGCAATACATCATCTGAAAAGCTTTATCGTTACATCAACTTGACAACTTGGGTGAATACTGTTGGCAGTGCAGGCTGCCCTCTCATTTGGCTGAATAGTTTATTCAAATTCGGGAAATACTGTGGCTATATTATTTATATTTGGTCTGATTTGAGAGACAGTTAATCAACAACAATGCATTATGTGCGAAGGCAAAGCGGGTGTATGTAATAAAGCTGTGGTTAGCAAGTTACGTGACGTGAGAGTTGACGCTACGAAAATAAAATTGAATTCTGAATTCTAGATAATAGAGCACATTGTCAGCCTGCAAGAGGAGCTGGACAGAGAGCGGGAAGAAAGGAACTACTTCCAGCTGGAGCGAGATAAGATCTACTCTTTTTGGGATGTGACCAAGAAGCACTTGGAGGAAGCTGTGGCCCAACTCAGAAATGAAGAGAAGAAGATTGAGGAGGATGAGGGACGCCACCTTGTAGAGATTAAAGTAGGTAACTGCTAATCTTCATTACAGGTTGATGGAGAATCAGTCAAGGGTAGAAGTCATTATTATTATTATTATTATTATTATTATTACATTTTATTGGAAACTTTCCACCTCTTTGCCACCCTACCCCACAGCAAAATGCACCCGCAATAACTTAAAATGAAAAATTGCATCTTTCTGTGACGCCAGGTGTATAAGCAGAAAATGAAGCACTTGCTGTGTGAGCACCACAACAACATCTCTGAACTGGAATCAGACCGTGTCACGACTGCTGAGGCGATGGAGAAAGAGCAAGCCCAGCTGGAGAGGGAGCTTCATAAGAAGACGTCGGCTATCAGGAATGACATGCACGAGTTCGACATCGAAAACCTCATCAGTGAACTGGAGCAGGTGAGGACAACAATGATTTATCTTTTAAAGCAATTATTATCAATTCAGTGGATGCTAATATGCTTCTCATTGAGCTAAACGTTTTACTTTGTTATCCCGAATGATCAGAAAATGATTGGTTTGAGATGCATTTGTCAACAGGAACACAGTAAAGAAGTGGCTAAAGCAAAGAAGAGCTGGGAGGATCGACTGGCAGGTAAACCTCTAATTCTCTAAAAGAGCTGATTGCAATTGCATTTTTTTTTTCCTGTACAGTGAATATCCGCTATTCGCAGGGGCTTAAAAAAAAAAATCTACAAATAATTGACACCCCTCTGTAGTTGCGTATAGATGCCACAAGATGACAACAAAGCACTTCAAATGGAGACAATAAAGCAGGCAGTTTCCAGATGGGAGCTTCACATTTTTTTTTTTTGCAGATTGGTGTCATCAGACACCATATGCAGCAACAATTCCACACTGTGAAAACTAAGCACAAGTATCAGTTCAAAGATAAGGACAAATTATAGTGAAGCATACAACTGATCTTTAGAAGTCATCTTGTCCCACTTACCAAGTACTGTAATCTAAGATTCAAAATCTTAGTTTTCTTTTTTTGTGTTGCTTTGATCCTTCATATACAAAATCTTGAGAGTTAGATCTTCTGTTTCCTTGCTTTATGTCCTAAATCTCCTATAACCCTAAAAACGAGTTTGCTGCTGAAGCTTTGTTACATTGAAGAGTGGCATCACTTTGACTGTTTACCTGGAGTACATGTAATTTACACTACTACTCCATCAAGTTCAGCCATTTGTATTTACAAAACATCAACAGCATGGTCGAGGTAACAGGGAGCTGGAGCAAGTCTCAGATCTCTCTGCACAAAAGGTGGACTATACCCCGAAGTGGGCAGTTAGTCGCAGGTTACATATAGAGACAAACAACCATCACACTATTTCTGAGTGGGACTTCGACTGCTACCTGCTCTGAAGTTTGGTCAAATGTACCACTACGCATTTAGTGTGAGCCCATGTTACATAAATGTTTGTATTCAGTAGTTAAATTATTCAAACACCAACCATCTTCACAAGAGGCTCATCAAATGTATGCGCTAGCATTCTAGCCTAAACACACTAGTACAAACTGACATGACATCACACCTACTAACAAATAAGGTCTTTATATCAGGGGTGTCAAAATTAGTGTGTTAATTTTGAGTTAAAGTTCCTTTTCATGCCACAATTTCTTTTCAACTATCGATTAATGACGGCCCCTTACTTGGAAAGCCTGTCTGGGGGAATTACAGTCGCAACACAGCTGACATGTTTTGAAAAAAAATTTGTGGAGATTGGGGTCAAGTTGTATTTTACAATTTTAAAAATGTGCAGAATTTCACAAGTTACTTAAATATTAGATATAATATAATATGAAAGAAAAATGCACTGAGCTGTCACCAACGTCTTATAAATGCAATTATGCCATCTAGTGGTAGAAAAATGAACTAAACACAAATTAATATCACATGCATTTTTTACAGTACAGTACAGCTTTTTAATTTTAATCAACTCAGTTTTATGTATTATGAAAGTATTGTATCAATGACTAAAGGATGCAGCCATATTTATTAGTTTAACATTTTTTCCCCCCACTTTTATGATAACAAGAGTATGAAAACTTGGGGAAAAAATGTACAGGTAAATGTATACTTTATTGTACATTTAACAGATATAAAATATGCGATTAATCATGTAACTATTAAAAATTTTAATCGCCTGACACCCCTAGTTTATACACATGGTATCAAGTCATTAAAATCAAGTTTTGACATTTCCACACCACAACACACAAATTGTAATACAATGTAAAGTATCTATTAGTAGTCCCCATTAGTGGCAACATGGGGAGAGAAGCAGAACCATACTAACAAAACAGGACATCATAAACGACGGAAAAAAACAAAACAAAAACAAAAAACAACTCGCTATTAATGAAAATTAATATTATTCAGCGAACAACAATTCTAAGCACATTTTCAAATACTGTAAATATATATATATATATATATATATATGTGTGTGTGTGTGTGTGTGTGTGTGTGTGTGTGTGTGTGTGTAGGGGTTAACTGGATGTCATTTTGTGCATACATTTGAGTAGAAACGGAGGCCCGCTACAAGGAAAGGCTGGAGCTATTGCAACAGGAGCTGGAAAACATGAGGAAAAAGGAAGTCCTCGAACAAGAAGATCAGTGGAACAGTCACATCAGCGCTCTGATCGAAGACCACTATCAAATATTTGGTGACGCACTCGCGCTCCTCAATCAAACCATGGAACGAGATTTGCATCACAATGATTCATTGAAGGTAAGCACAATGATCTGACACCATTTCAAACTATTTCCTTCAATCAGATTTGAGGTCTCATAAAGTACTCCTGCGTAATTCAAGCGCTAGATCAAGAATACTAAGACAACCAAAATATGAGATGTCTGCTCTATTTCGACACCACTTTAACGGTCTTATTGTAGCGGTATTTGAAAAGGCTGATTTTTTGATTGATAGATTTTTTTGGATCCTGTGCAGGTGCTTGATGTAGTGGCCAAAAAGCGTCTCAAGTCAGGGGTGTCAAATTCATGTTAGCTCAGGGGCCATGGAGGAAAATATATTATCAAGTGGGCCGCATTGGGAAAATAACAGTATATAACTTAAAAACAATTGTCGTCATTTATACGCAGATTTTCGTGGACCAGACCTAAATTACGGAACAAAACTGTGTTCCGAAAAATAACATGAATGCAAATGGAACGCGGAAACACTTTGCCGGTATACGTTCCGGACGTGTTAAATCGACCTGTTTTGCATATATATTGTTCCCAGAATGCATTGCATGGCCCAGTTAATGATCTTATAAGAACGTTAATCCTTGTCATATCTATTTGTGTTACCAGTAATTGAATTTGTGTTGTATTTAACACGTTTATGTCGGTGTATGATGACAAAAAACAATAATAATTAAACAAACCGCGGTTTAAGTTGCGTGTAAAATAATGACATCCAGGACGACGATTCCCCGTACAAGTTGCATTGCTCATCTGAGGACTGCTTGTGAAATTACAAATCTCTTTGTTTTGATTGTGGCCGGCTGATTAATTAGTCCGACATTACATTTTTTTTTTTTCCCCTTACAAAATCATCTCGCGGGCCAGATTAAACCCATTTGTGGGCCTGATCCGGCCCGCGGGCCATAAGTTTGACGCCCCTGGTCTCTCATTATTGGACTGTCTCTGTCTTTAATTCAGCATTAGTTCACAAATACACAAATGGAAATATTTCCAAAGAAATAATTAACCACCCACCTTTTAATCTTCGTGCTATTGTCTCCTAGAAACAAATAGAAGACTCAAAGACCAAACAAAAAGAAAAGGAAAAGAATCTGAGTCGTATTTTACCGGAAAACAAGCGTCTCAATAAGCTTCTTCTTGACGTCCAGCAGAAAAGTGCTGAAGTTCAGAGAAAGATGAAGAACCCCATCCGGAAAGAGGTTCTTTTCTTCCATATTCTGCTTATTGTCTGTGGATATTTCATATTGTGTGCCTTTTATCAAGTAGCAACCAGCGGCTTGATTTTCAACAGGACGCCAATGAAAGGAGAAAAGAAAAGGAGCTCAGTGATGAGAAACAAAAATTAGAGGAACTGAAGCAGAAACTCAGCGAGGTACAAATAATCAAAAGTAAAGTGCTGCATTCAGGACCCCTCTGATAATCCGCTCACATGGATGTGACTCTAGTTTCAGCGGGAACGAGACGAGCTGCGTGCCACCCTCGCTCAGGACGTTGAGCGTGCTCAGCGGGAAGAGGATGAAAAGAACGCCAAGCTGGAAGAGAAAGTGAAGGGCATGATGGACAGCTTGGCGACGACACAGGCTAAGCTCGCCGCTGTGATCTTGGCCTCTAACGTGGACCGAAATACACTCGATAGCGTCACACGCAGTGTCGAGGTACCCACTTTAATCTTTAAGGGCCTATGCAGCTATCAACACTTTCTTCCTTTGATACAGTGGCTTGCACGAGAATTCAGAATCTTTGTCAGTATATGATGCACAACGAAATTATATTAAATGTCATTAGTGCAAATAAATGCTGCAAGATTGCCTTTTTCAAGATAACATAAAATGTATGTGTGCGTGTGTGTATATCAAACAAGAGAGCCTGATATATTTAAAGCAACACACCACAGAAAATTATTTGTCATTAATTCGATTAGTCTTAGTATTTGCCTAAACATTAACAGTGCAAATATTCAATTCAATTAATTTTTTTTAATTTCATTAAAAAAAAAAAAAAAAAAGGGGACAGAAATAAGTGAAACTTGTGATATCTGCCCCTGATTTAAAAAAACAAAACAAAAAAACATCCATCCATCCATCCATCCATCCATCCATCCATCCATGATTTCTTGACCGCTTATTCCTCACAAGGGTCGCGGGGGGTGCTGGAGCCTATCTCAGCAGGCTATGGGCAGTAGGCGGGGGACACCCTGGACTGGTTGCCAGCCAATCGCAGGGCACACAGAGACGAACAACCATCCACACTCACATCACACCTCGGGACAATTTGGAGCGCCCAATTAACCTGCCATGCATGTCTTTGGAATGTGGGAGGAGACCGGAGTACCCGGAGAAGACCCACGCGGGAACGGGGAGAACATGCAAACTCCACCCAGGAAGGCCAGAGCCTGGACTCGAACCCGAGTCCTCAGAACTGGGAGGCGCACGTGCTAACCACTAGCCTACCGTGCCGCCATGGCATCTCATTCCCTGATAAAAAAGAAAAGAAAAAAAGTTCAAGTCAAATATCAAAATAATGACAGTGCCATCTTGACTAGTTTGGTACAGGCTATCTCATGTTATAGTAAGGCACTGTTTATTTTTGATTTATTTTCTGGTCAGTTTTGATCTAAAATTGCCATATGCCGTCGTCAAGTATTGCTATAATTTCTCAGGTTTCATGTTTTTCCTTTTGAGAAAGGTTAAAATAAGGCATTTGGACCAATGTGCTCATAACATATTCTATGAACACCCACTTTTCTAAACAGTATTCTGATCACCATATCTTTCGGTCTATAAATCGCTCTGGACTATAAATTGCGGCAGTCAAAAAAAAACATCATAAAGAAGAAAAAAACTTATAAGTCATATCGGAGTATAATTTATAAAGTATAAACTGAGATGAAGAACAGAAGAGCTTAGACCTGCACCCAAAATCAAAACGACATTTACAAATCGATGTGGCTATGTAAGACATTTACAGTATCATTATGCCTGATGTTATATTAATCTATCACATGAAATTCCAATAAATTACATTTATGTTTGTGCTTGTGACATGACAAATTGTAGAAAAGGCGGTACTATTAATACTTTGCCAAGCCATTGTAAATTGCTGATGAATTGATGATGGAATTTAAATCTGACTGAATAATTTTCGATATTCAATAATTTTCATGTTTTTTTTTTCCTCTTACAGGATATGATAGACTCCAGCAATAAATCCATCGAAGATTTACAATACAAAATATCCCAGATTTCCAAGGTTACTTGGTCTTTTGCTAAAATGGTTATCTGCAACAAAAAAAAGTAATCCATGTTTTATATGTTTCCTGTATATTAAAACATACGTTCTTCTGGCAGGCCCGTCAGGATTTACTGCTGAGGTATGAGGCAAAGCAAAGAGATCTTGGCGTCCCTGTGGAGGAACCTTGTGTAACAGATTCTTCATTTAGGAATAAATATTGGGTGTATGACGAGCTTTAGATCAAATAGCCGAATCAGTGGCAGCTCCCACTTATTAGTCTGGTTTTGGTTGACTTAACTGAATTGAGTAGTATTGAAGTATCAAGTATTACCTTTGTCACATATCACACAAACAAATATTTTTATAAATGTTGTTTAGTAGAACATAAGTCTATAATTCTGTTGTGTGGATGACTACTGTTTAATTCTACCTTCTGCCTTCTACTGGAAGAGGATTGAATTGTTCTGTCTGTCACTTTATATTACTGGCATAGATAGGTGAATAAATACATTATTTATAGTTAATAAACACTTATTTCTAAACAAACAAAGTGTAATGTGATCATTTCGCAGCACACACTAATGTGCCGCAGGACAGTTGTTGGGAATCACTGGTCGAGATTAACCCGATTTTTCTTATTTCTTCTTAATAAACTACAAATAAGATGACGATGACAGTTTTTCAACAGCATCCAGCTTTCTAACTCTACAGAGACCGGTTGGCTTTTAGATGAAGCCTCATTTCACTTCTGTAGACGACACCACGCTTTAGTCAAATCATGTTTCCTGACTAATGCAGCCATTTTCAACAGTCTTGTCTTGGTTTTAATCTCCAAGGAAGTGATGCACGTCGGATGATGGCAGTCAGGGGTCCTTTGAAGATACGTCTATTAATAATGCGTCATAAATACAGTGATGGTTAGGTTGACATCGCTGGGACTTAAAACCTTGGAATGAACCCAAGTATTCCAATCTCAACATCTAGTACCAGTGGAGCGCCAGGCGGGGTGGATCCAGTTGCTCATTTTAGACCCTCCAGTGAAATGAACTCTTGCGCATCGAGTGATCGCTGTTCCTTTTAGTATTAATAATACAGGAGGAAGGTATTGTCCCAGTGAAACACAGTATCGTGCTGTGACAGCAAGCCTCTAAAGTTTCGGGGCCCTGTAGAATTTTAAGTCTCAGGGGAGCCGGCTGCTCTTACCTTTGCACAGGGCTCAATTGTAACGCTGTTAACTGAGTCCAAACGTTGACAACCTGCTTGGTCCTGTTGGCCCGTACTACTCAGGTCAACACTACACCCCCAACAAAGCCAAACTCCCACGGTGAGCCCCTGCTGAGAGACAGCTCAATGGGGCATTAGACAGTAGGAGGCCACGGACGGATAGACAGACATGGACGTGATTAATTCATCCAGATTTTCGCTCATTTGGTGAACTCACAACCTTTTCTCTTCAGAACTCGGGAGACAAAACATTTGTTGTCCATCAAGTTACCTAACAAAGGCAGAGGTATCGATCCCGGTTCGCACTTTTTAAGAAAACATCTTTGTCCATAACCTCTTGCGCTGAAACCCTGCTGTCGATGCAAATAAACACCGGTGCCAAGTAGGAGGGAGGGTTCAGGGAGAGTGAAAGCTAAAGAACAGAGAGTTTGGTGATACCAACACACTGAAGATGATGCAACTCACTTGACACTTCAACAACTGAAAGAGTCGAGGGTGAGTTCTTTAATTTCTTTCTTATAATCGCAAATATTTGAAGTACTCGTCTCGATCTGAATCAGGAAGAAAAGAAAAAAAGGAAGACAGTTTTTGACCAGTGTTGTTTCAATCAATTTTAACAATAATGCAACATGATTTTCACATTTATTATTATTATTATTATTATTATTATTATTATTATTATTATTATTATTATTATTATTATTATTATGATTATTATCTGCGATTGTCTGGCAACCAGTCCAAGGTGTCCCCCGCCTACTGCCCAGAGCCAGCTGAGATGGGCGCCAGCACCCCCAGCATTCCTTGTGAGGAATAAGCGGTCGAGAAAATGGATGGATGGATATTATTCTTCTTATTATTATTATTTTTTTTTTAATTTTTAAGAAAAAATGAATTTTCACATTATAAAGTGTATTTTTTTTTTTAGGTACACAAGTACATAATGATTACAGTCAAAGTATTATACAGAACCTGCAAAAGTTGTATCAAAACAATTGGACTTCTTCAGTTCTAAGTTTTAGATGTGGCGTATGAAGCATTTTTGATTAAAGGTGAAAAATGTCAACAAACAAGAAGAGGTGTCTCAGTTCAATCTAGATTAGTGGTTCTCAACTATTTTTTTTTATTGATGTAAGCCTTGTGAAACATTTTTTTCAGCCAAGTACCCCACTAACCATGCAGTGAATTTTTTTTTGTCTGATTTATTAAAGATTGGAACTTCATTTGGTCTTTCTTGAACCACGGAATTTGGAAATCAAAAGACAAAAAAAAAAAAAAAAAAAAAAAATTAAAAAAAAAAAAAGAATGAACTAAATTACAAATAAAAAATTGTACACATAAAAATGATCACAATTTAGTGTCATCCTTTGGGATCATAGTAAAGATCACTTCTAAAAAAAAAAAAAAAAAATCATTAACTTAATTTTAAATACAATTTTCAAATGATTGACAGGTGATCTTAGATGGCATATGACAGTTTGGGTCGAAACATTCTCGTTTGAGGAGACTGGATTTGTAGGACAATGAAATTGAATAGCCTACTGAATATAATATTCATTTTATTAATATTTACATAATGTAATAATGATTTTGAAAGGATTTTTTGAATGGATGCTGATTTTTATTTATGTATTTATTTATTTAAATCTTGTGTACCCCCTTCATGTACCCCCATTTGAGAACGACTGACCTAGATGACTGAGGATCTACAAAGTACACAGGAAATTATATATTTTATGTCTTGATTATCAATGTTGAAAAGAATGTCTGCATGGGTTTGTAATGTCTTTAAAGTACATTTAGGAACGATCGCATGAGGTCAAGTCTTGTTTCATCTGCATGAAAGAAGCTTCAATCGATCATACGATGCCAGCATAGCACATCATTTGCGAGCAAATAATCCTTTTTTTGGAAAACATCGATATGAGGCGTATAAACAGCATTGGCCAGTTTCCAATTATAGTCGGATTGCTCGTACGTGTTTTATTAGCCATGCACTGCAAGTGTAAGGTGATGTGGCAGACGATCATTAAGATTTAATCTCCTTCTCCTTTACATCTCAGGTTAATCTTTTCGGTGAAAGTAAACAGAATTGCCTTGTTTTCCCTCCCAAAAAAATCTATTGGAATTCATCATGAAGAGTGATTTATTTCTCACAGGAATGAATTGAGAGACTGCGGACAAAAGGCCAGGCATGGCTACTCTTCGATTTACAAGCATCCTAGTTTGTGCTGTTTTACTAGGACAAGGATCCTCTGAGAAAACAGGTTAGTGCAATGTCAATATAATTAAAATGTGTGTTTTATTTCCACATTTAGCTCCTAAATTGTTCTTTGTCTTTGCTGCCCTGAATGGTGATCATTCAGCAAGGAATAGGGACCAGCAAAGAGATGTCATTCTCAAGGAAATCCTCTCAAAACTGAGTCAAGAAGGTGCTCGGAATCCGCAAAAGAGCTCTCGGGAAACGAGCAAGGATGTACTTCTGCACCCTTGGGTGAATCGTATTCTGGGTGGCCTCCAAACACTGAGTGGACTACTTCCCGGTACGAACCTGGCTTCACTAAACCAGCCGATTGACCGTCGTCGTCTATCTGGTTTCCTCTACAACATCTCTCAGTACCTCCAAGATATGAGCGCAGGACTGGAGGAGGCGCCTTTGGATTGGGATGACGAACAGCTGTGGGAGAAGGTGCTCTATTTCTTCCTCCAATCCGAAGGGAGTGCCGCACAGTGGAACGGCCGAGCTCCGCCTCGACCCAGCATCCAAGTGAAGGACTGGTTTCTGTCCCTGAGAGGGAGCCCCCACTGGGACTGGCTTCTGGGGCTCCTGCAGAGCCTCACGACCCTCCTGCGGCGTCAGCCTCACAAACCCATACTGACTTTGTTGTCTCAGAACTGGAGGACGGTGAGCGCCGTGCTGGAGGCTGCTTTCCAGGCGCTGATCAGCGGGACGTACGGGCAGGCCAGCGCCGGCCTGCAGGGCTTCATTTGCGCGCTGAAAGGTCACACGGATTGTCCTTTCGGGGTCGGTTGGCTTCAGTATTTGCTCAGCTTCGTAGAAACGCGCAGCTGGAGGCCCGTGGTCAGTTTGCATTCGGCGCGGGGACATGCTGAACGTAGGAGAGGCTCGAGTGGACGTATTAAACCCTTCAGCTTGCCCCCTGAAGCTATGAAGCAGGACGCTTTGCTAAAAAATCATTTTTGGGATGACACCGGCGAGACGCAGGATAAGTCGGATTCAATGCGAAGTTTATTCCTGCAAGCGCTGACACGCTCAAGTGGAGGCAGTTTGGCCCAGGAGAATCTAGCTCTTGTGCAACGTTTGGATAGGCTCAGGATGGGCCTTCTGCACAGAGTGGGCAGCTCTGTTTATGGAAACTTGAGGAAGAAAGTATCGCAAGTTACCATGGCGATGCTTGATGATGTCAGCGATGTGGTGGACGTGTCCCAGCCCAAGAGAAGTGGACAATGTTCAGTTGGTGAGTGTGTGGGAAGCAGTTGAGATTAGAGATAAGTGGGCATCGTTTAGGGTGGCACAGTAGCATTTTTTCCCATTGAGAAATACAGTTCAACAAAAATGAACCCATCCCAATAGATTTATTAGAAAACCTTGATTTTTCTGGCATACGACTCTACAACAGCAAATGATATTTGTCATTGTCAATGTCAACAAATCCATTTGATGTTGAAAGAAAACAAGTCTATAGTTCACCTGGAAAAAAAAATCTGAAAATTACTCTTGTATTTACTGAGAAATGGAAAAAGACTTACTATTTCTTAACGTACTCATTAAAGTTGAGCACTGTGCAAAATGTTATATCTAAATGACTGTACTATCTATTACTATTTTTGCTATATTACTATATACTATGACTATTACTATCTATTAATCTATTTGGTTGACCAGTTTGTCAAATGTTTTAATTTTACATGATGTATGCAAACTGCATTTTCAACTCAATTTGATTTATAGAACGCTTTAAAATACAAAAGCGATATGAAACAATAAGTGATTATAATATAGTTTAAAGACAATAAAAACAAACAAGACACCTAAGGGCTCAAGTGCCCTGCAGTTTTGAACGTCAAGGAATAAAAATAGGTTTTAATGCCGGTTTAAAAATGGACAGTGAAGGAGCTTGTCTAATGTGAATCGGGAGGTCATTACATAATTTGGGGACATTCCGCATAAACTTTGGTACTTGGGAGTCGGGGTGATTTTTTATTATTTTTTTTGCATTTATTTGGTCGCAAATATTTGAGATAAGAAAACTCTATGGTGGCTGTGAACTGAACTGAAACATAAAATAAAGAAAATTGCATGTTTTGTAATTCAAACAATGATGTAACTTTGTCTTTAAATCCACTAGATTAACACATAATGTTATCATCTATTGACGGGCTAACAATTAGCATCTTAATTATCACACTTTCAACAACAGATATTTGAACACAAATGGTGCAGACATAATAACAGTACTCACAGGCATATTTTCTTTCTCCTCTGTGAAAATTAGGGTGACCATGTTACCATTTCCAAAAAATAAAAAATAAAAAAAATAAAGAGGACACTTGCCCCAGCCTTGAAATTGCGGTACCAGTCACAGTTACACAGTGTACTTCACCTCCTATTAGTCACACGATTCCAACCGGACGTTTTCACAAATTAAAAAAAAAAAAAAAAAAAAAACCCGGACGCCCGAACAGGACATAAGAAAATGGTCTGTCCTCCCAAAAGACGACGTTTGGTCACCCTAGTTGAAAATTACTAATATTACTGCAACTTGCGCGATTTACAGTAGTTGTTAAGCTCTTCTCATTTGTGTCTGCATGGCAGTATTGTACTGCCCTCCAGTGGCTAAGCCGCAAGCAATATTCTGTCAATCTTCTTCTTTTTTATTTTTTTTTTAATGTATTTCATTTTTACAAATAACAGTATTTTAAAAGACTATTTTCCCAATAATAATAATAATAATAATAATAATAATAAAACATTAAAAATGTTTGTTTTCTTGTGGTGGGGTGACTGGACCAGATTAATGGAATTTTCATTCACGTCATATGTATTAGATGAAAAGTGGCTCACTGTTTTAGGTCAACCTGGTCACTTGAGTATCTTTTTGGATTTAGCTAATCTCTTTGCCCTTTCATTGTTATCAGTAATATTATATCAAGGGATTTGCTGGATTTTCTGGCGGATCTGTGTGTTGCATAAGATATGGTCGTGTGTGTTGGGTGTGTCTCTTTTTCCAAGTTGCACTCCTGAAATTTGTTTTTATGTCTCTCTTAAGGCGACCTGAGGCAGTTAATCTTATGGTAAGATCATTGAAACACAATACCGTATTTCCCACGGCCAGAAAATTGTCTGTAAATCTGAGTAAGATAACTGATTGTTCTTATTTTTGTGCAACTGTAGGGGTATCAGACATAATGTGACCTGGAATACTCAAGCTTTGGGTGTTAACACCCACGGTCTCCCAAGTTCACTATCATTCCTGTCCTGCCCCTCCACTTCCAGTGATGAAAATAGCTTCCGACAAACACCTCTCCACTTAACCCCGAAATCCTCATCGTCCCATCAAATGAATCCAAAAGGCCTTCCTGATCAGCGCAATCAGCCTCAACCAAGAAGTGAGAGTGTCCTACAAAAAGAGATGGAGTACTCAAGCACTGCAGAAATTCTGGAGGCGGCGTGCAATGAATCCATTCCCGGACTGAGCGGTGTCTCCAACTTCACAGTGTTCCTCTACTGTAAACTTTTGGAATGGGAGAACGGGTCAGTGAGTCCCGCTGATGGAGAAATGGGTCTGGACTTGCACGCCACATGCTCCGATGCAGCTTGGTACCTATCTGCGGCCGAGGAAGACTTCCTGTGGGTTCATGTGTGCAGTGAGTTCTTTGCGCATGAATTCAACAACACAGTCTGTGCCAATTCCTCTTTCTGGCTGCACAGAGCACATCAGGTGAGGCTAACTGAAGTCATCAGTGATTCCCAACCAATGTGCTATGGCACAGTTGTGTGCTGTGAGAAATTATAATTGCCGACACTGCCGATACTTATCTTCATGCTTTATGGTCATGTACTCCAGTGCTGCATTTCTGGACTAAAATCTTGGAAAAGCTCGCTGATATATTAAACTGTAGGCTTCCTTTATCTCCAAGATTGTGTTTACTAGGTGACTTAACAATAACTGAGCTACCATGTAAACAATCTCAATCTATATTTATAGCCCTTACTATTGCTAAAAAAATAATCCTTGTCAATTGGAAAAATAAACAATCTCTAAATATCGACCACTGGTTAAACTTACTAATAAATTATATCTCAATGGAAAAAATCTCTGCCTTAAATAAAAATCAAGTATCAAGATTTAAACAAATATGGTCTATGTACATAGAATATTTTAATCTCAATTTGGCAACTTAATTCTGCCTGTTCGGCACGGTAGTCGAGTGGTTAGCACGTCCGCTTCCCAGTTCTGAGGTCTCCGGTTCGAGTCCAGGCTCGGACCTTCCTGGGTGGAGTTTGCATGTTCTCCCCGTGCCCGCGTGGGTCTTCTCCGGGTACTCCGCTCTCCTCCCACATTCCAAAGACATGCATGGCAGGTTAATTGGGCGCTCCGAATTGTCCCTAGGTGTGCGTGTGTGTGTGTGTGTGGATGGTTGTTCGTCTCTGTGTGCCCTGCGATTGGCTGGCAACCAGTCCAGGGTGTCCCCCGCCTACTGCCCAGAGCCAGCTGAGATAGGCGCCAGCACCCCCGGCGACCCTTGTGAGGAATAAGCGGTCAAGAAAATGGATGGATGATTATCATTATCAGAGTGGCTGTTTTTTTTCTTTTTTGTTTGTTATTCACAGAAAAATCCCCCCATTTACTGTTTTTGTGCTTAGCTAAAGCCATGTCTAAAACGTTTGACGTGTGGTGGAAAAACAAGCAAAACATTTCTGGATGGGCATATTGCAAATTTTCACTATTGCAGCAGAGCTCAGTCCATCCCCTGCGATTTGCTTTGGAACACTGTACTGTACTGTATATTGCATTTTCTCTGCCAAAACAGAACTTTCAACACAGCATGTCTGCCATGTTTTCGTCGTGTGTCTCTGTGGGAAACTTGCGTACACAGTACACACACGCAGAGTGCGCGGGTGTAGTGATGTTAATTTTGCAAACGCATTGCTGGCCTCGTTGCTAAATGATAACATGCAATATTTATTCCTCACTCACAGGCTGCCAGGACACACAACTATCATGCGTTTAACCAGACAAGCATAAAGCAGCTGTGTGTGCACCAATCGAGCGGTACGACAGGAAGCGCAGTGCCGGAGGAAGGCTGCCTCGCTCAGTTGGGGAGCAGGTTGGTGAGTGCCAAAGCTTTCCGCCGTTGCTTCCTGCCCAACAGTTCAGCCCTTGTTTCATCTTTATGCGGGGGAGAAGCCCCAGATTCCCACCGCTCCTTCCCAGAGGGCAGCTGGGCCGCCGGGTACTGCTTTCGACAACACAACCTCTCCCGTGTGGATGCCACGGAGGAAACTTGTGAGTACAAGGAGTGGGCTGTGGAGACATTCCTCAGTGCGACCATGTTGGAAGCGTGTGGGCGGACGCACGGCCTGAGAGAGCACATGTGCCTGAACGCATCTCTCTACAATCAGCTGCTGAATTTGATTCCCAGCTTGTCTGACTTTTGTGCTGATCTCCAAGCAGAGGTAGACGACAGCAAGTGCTTAATTCAGAGGTTTTTTGACATGCTCCCTGCCCAATATGAATTTGATACAACACAGTTGTGCGTGAACCCGGCCCCTCTGATGTTGGACGTCTTACACAAGCTCAGCGTGTGTCAGGTTGAAGGAGGGGAAAGCCAGTGGTTTTTTGTGACGCTCGGATACGTGTTAAGAGTTCTGGACTTTGTGGTCGGCCTCTCTTCGGGTCTGGATGAGGGGGAGGGAGAGGCCAGGCAAGGTTTGGGTCAGGCCATCCTCCTCTCCAGTCTCCTTGACAACGCATCCTGGAGCTCGATGCAGTCGGAGGCCTCCACCAGCGTCCTTCACACTGTGGGAGTCTTCCTCCGTCAGGAGCAGAACGCAAGCCTCAAAGAGGACATGCTGAGTTGTTTCAGCGTAAAAACAACACACATATCCACACACAATCTCTGCTAGAAGGCTTAATTAACTTATGTTTTTGCTTTTGCTCATCAGCCTGTCTTGTGGGACCTCATTGAGCAGGACAACAACTCGTCTGCTTTAAGGGTTCTATTGCAGGTATAGTGAGCCTAGCTACAGTCCATTTGACAAGACATTTGACATTGTTTCCTAAGTACCTTAGCGTGCTATGAAAGATCATCAGCTTTGACTAGTGAACATTTCATAAAAAAGAAGTTTCAGGCTGTTTGATGCACTCTGATTTGATGTGTATTATCAAACTAAACATAAAACAAAGACAATTACGTGTTGTGTATTTAAAACAACCACATAACTTTGCCTTAAAGTCTGCTTCTTGCTAACTAGGGATGTAGCAATATCCAAACATCACAATACGGTAAATATCACGATATGAACCTCATTATATGATTAGCATAATATTGTGAGGAGATTGGCAGTATAAAAAAAAAAACTAATTATACTGTATAAAAACTAATCCATCCATCCATCCATCCATCCATCCATCCATCCATCCATTTTCTTGACCGCTTATTCCTCACAAGGGTCGCGGGGGGTGCTGGCACCTATCTCAGCTGGCTTTGGGCAGTAGGCGGGGTACACCCTGAACTGGTTGCCAGCCAATCGCAGGGCACACAGAGACAAACAACCACTCACACTTACAAGCACACCTAGGGACAATTCGGAGCGCTCAATTAACCTGCCATGCATGTCTTTGGAATGTGGAAGGAGACCGGAGTACCCGGAGAAGACCCACGCGGACATGGGGGGAACATGCAAACTCCACCCAGGAAGGCCAGAGCCTAGACTCGAACCGGAATCCTCAGAACTGGGAGGCAGACGTGCTAACCACTAGACCACCGTGCCACCTATAAAAACTAATAATACTGTAAAAAACAAAAAACAAAAAAAACAAAAAAAGCACAATACAAAGACACCCTGGACTGGTTGCCAGCCAATCGCAGGGCACACAGAGACGAACAACCACTCACACTTACAAGCACACCTAGGGACAATTCGGAGAGCTCAATTAACCTGCTATGCATGTCTTTGGAATGTGGGAGGAGACCAGAGTGCCTGGAGAAGACCCACGCGGGCACTGGGAGAACATGCAAACTCGACCCATGAAGGCCGGAGCCTGGACTCGAACCCGAGTCCTCAGAACTGGGAGGCAGACATGCAAACCACTGACCACCGTACCACCTGACTAAAAAATTCTCATTTAAAATTAGACTGCACTGATAAACTAACCACCAGAGGGTGCTAGAACTGCACAAAGGGAATGCAACCTCACCTTATTAACTCATTCACTCCCAGCCATTTCCACAGAAGCAATTCCGTTCTCTCCCGACTGTTTTACTGAATTTTGACTGATTTTGCAAGGCCCACAGAATATTGTGTTCAATTGCTATAAAAGCATGGAACCTATCAAAAGAAAGATTAAAGTCTCTTCTTTCATCAGGAAAAAACAAGTATGTTTCTATCTGTTTCCGTTTTGCAGCAATTAGCATTAGAAGAGAGTTAGGTTTAATCAGTTTTCACAAATCTATTTCAAATTCAAAGTAATTTAGCTTTTTTTTCTAGATGGCCCTGGTTGATCTCCTTTGCTCTGCTGCCACCTGCTAGCCATTTGTGTAATAACTACCATTTCTGCAACCGTTCTTTGCAGTTGAGAGGCTGCATCAAAGCCTTCTGTATGCTCTAGCATAAAAAAAAAACAACAACAAAAAAAAAAAACAACAACGTATAAATACGTCTTTGGGACACTTAAAACATTTAAAAAAACGTATTTCTATGTTATTGGGAGCAAATGAGTTAACAGATGTGCTGCTTTAATATCATAACATATCAACGATGATATGGTGGCAATTTTAATATCGCCAAATCACAATATTGCTGTTATTGTTACATTCCTAGTGCCAATAACAATGCAGAACCCTAGACGGACAAATGAATAGCATCAATACAGGCGGTGTTAAAATGTTTCTGTGCAAATGATGCAGCTACACATGAATAATGTCATTTCTATTCATTTCATTCGGAAATGGAAATGAGGATTTGAGCCATGACTGTTTTGGGTTACAAACGTCACAGAAAGGCCCTGCGATTGGCTGGCAGCCAGTTCAAGGTGTACCCCGTCTGATGTCCATAGCTAGCTGAGATAGGCTCCAGCACCCCCCGCAACCCTTGTGAGGAACAAGCGGTTCGGAAAATGGATGGATGGATAGACGTCACAGAAAGAATTTATTTCATATCTAAAGGCACCCCTGAAAATTCACAAGTAACTGACATCCCTTTTGAAAATGTTTGTAATTGTGTTTATTTGCCACAAGATGGTAGCAAATCACTACATAAAGCTCCTCAACTCATATCAACATATTTCCTTGACACTAAGATGCCACCAGATGGTGCCTAAGCAATATTGTTCTTACTTTGGCCTAGTATACAGTATACAAAAACAGTGAAAAAGAGGATAGGCCTTCTGTCGGTTCCAAGTGTGACATTTTTGTTAGGTGGTGGTAGATTTAAAAAAAATTTTTTTTTTTAAATATGTACCTTGGAAGGTTGGGAAATACTGATATAAGACATTTTCATTCATTGATCTGTTTTCCAGGAATACCTCCAGATGCCAGACGATAGCATTCGCACTCTGGTGATGGCCGCTAAGAAAGACGCCGTCAAGCGGTTCCTCTCTCATATGCATCAAAGCTGGGATCACCTTCAAGTCGAAACCAGTCGGGTTTGTTAGACTATGAAAAATTTTCTTGTGGCCCCCCTTTGTTGTCCTGTTCTAAAAGCATTTTATTGTTGGTCACTCGTTTGATGGGGAAAGTAAAGTTGTGTTTGACCTATACAGCAGATGTTGTCATGTGATATGTGCAATCTACTTCGAATGTATAACAGATGATCTGTTTGAACCAACATCTGTTTTTGTCCTGTTAATCTCTTCCCCGATGTCAGGCTTCCCAAAAAGAACTGCAGGCCATGGAAACAATGACTGCTGCTTTTATCCATAAATTCCCCCGAGTGACCCCAGAACTCTTTGTGGACCTGTCCCAGTTCCTCCCGTTCATGTCTGTCTCCGACATCATGAGCTTCCCAGCCTCTGTCATTGTGAATGACAGCGTGTAAGTTGCTGACTAGCAAAATTTCAAATGCAGGCGACAGCGTCCTGACACGAGACTTTCGGCTTCATTTGAAGGTTGGCTGCCATCCGTGACCACAGCTCAGAGATGAAGTCATCGCAGAAAAGGGCATTTGTAAAAAGACTTCTACAATCAAGTGGGGTGGGTGATGTCCCCACCTGGCCACCGTACTTCCTCAGCTCCATCCTCCCACTACTGCCTTACCTTCCAATCAGTCGTTTTCAACAACTGAGATCACAACAGGTTGTTGAGATATGCTTCACAATCATTCGAAATAGTGAACCCCTGCTATTCTTCAGGGATAGCGAAATTCTGCGACTCCAAATAAAAAGCATTGTAATTTCCGATAGCTGCCACAAGATGGCGGCCAAGAATTTTTCTTAGTTTGTTCATCTTAGTGACATGGCTGAACGGAACTGAATTGGATCATCACGAAACATTACGGTTATACGTGACTGCAAAATGTAATGAGTTTTTGAGGCGCCCCATAAAATGTACTTTTTTTTTTTTTTAATCAAACCACAAAAATAAAGTACAATAGTCAAAGAAGAAGCAGGTGACTACAAAGAAGAAATGTGCGAGAATAGTCGTGTAAGGATATTTTGAAAGGTTGTTGGGAATCAACAGAGACTCTCCATCCTTTGCTTTCTTGCTACAAGTACATTGAAATTATAAATATGTACTGTATATACCATATTGGCACAGTTTTGTGAAAGTGTCACAAATAGGCAAATTCACAAATGCCGAACTGTGAATATGCAGGGGTTCACTTTAGTCATTTCATGCTAACAAATATTCTTATGACTGTAAAACATCTACTTTAGCTTACCCCACTGGTGGAGTTGCTGGGCAATAGCAGCCTGGATGGTGTGAGAGGACGCCATGTTGTGCGGACCATTTTCACCAGGAACAACAATGTCACTGTTGATAACATCTCGAGGTGGGACAGTTCAATCTTTGTTCATTTTAATGCGTAATGCAGTGGAAGACAGTGAAAAACATGACTTGTAATAATAATAGGGATGATAAACAGCATACTAGCACATGGACCTTAATTAAGAATGATATATATATATATTTTTTTTTAACAATGTTGTTTTGCAGGCTAGGAGTCCTTTCGTGTTACTTGGATCCACTTGACCTGCATTCATTTCTTTTGGACTCGGCTCTGTCACCCACTCTTCAGAGGCAGCTGGTGAAATGCGCGTCCAAGGGCTTCATTAGTTCTCGTGGCAGGGTGAGACATGCTTGTGCATATCATAAAACCTTCCTAGAAACTGTGATGACCTGTCATTATTATTGACAGCTTTCGTCCTGGTTGGTCCCAGCAATGCGGACGTTGAATGCCAGCAGCATGGCTCCCGCAGAACTGACTGGCCTCAGTGCTCTCCTCCCACAGTTAGGAGCGTCCTTCTTACTATCGCTTCCTTCACAGCAGCTCTTGGAGCTCCTCTCCAAACCAGGAATAGACAGATTTTCTCCAGCACAGGTCTGTGGGAGGGGAGGGTTGTTTATTCCCCACATGGATAAAATCCCACTGTCACTATGGCTCAATGTGGGTTATTGTTATAGTTTTTAAAATGTCATTATAGTTAGTTTTTATTTCATTTTGAGTTTTTTTTTTTTTTTTTTTTTTAGTTCTAACTTCAACATCTTTTGGACAATTGGGTGCCATTTCAGCAATTCTCAGTGATTTTGTCATATGCTTTATATTTGATTTTAATTTTAATAAAACGCAAAAAGCCCCCCTCCAAAGACACTTTTCCTATGAGGGTTAATTAATTAGTTTTCTGGTTGACTCTGTTAGTTTATATTAGTTTTAGTTATTTCAAAAATGCTTAGTTTTACTTTAGTTAGTTTTAGTATTAGTTTTTGTTCGAAAAAAAATACTTGTGTGCAAGATCTAATAAACAGCATTGTAAATGAAAAGGGTAACACACTTAGTATTGCATTTCGGCTGAATTAAATGAAAAACAAGGCGGACCACTGGAGCCAAAAGTCAAACACGCAAATATGATCTTCAATATAATATATATAATATGATCTTCTTTGCAAACTATAATTATAGTTTTGTAAATGTAAAATGTAGTTTCAGTTAGTTTTTGTTTTTAAAAAGCATTTTCGTTTTTATTTTATTTTGTTAACGAATTTTTTAATTTATTTATTTATTTTTAGTTTTTCATTAGTTTTAGTTAACAAAGACAACCTTGTTCACAATTGACAGCAGTGTAATTGTAAAAATGACCTCAATGTATAAACATTAAATGAATAGTCATTAATATATACATATATATATTCTACATGGACATTTTTTTAAACTGAATCAGAGTTCTCACTTACACTGTAAGAACATACAAATGCAACACTTTTGGTATTAGTTCATTTTTCTGAGTTGGACCCAAAGAGTTGATCAGGAAAATTGTTGCGTTCAATAATGGAATAGATTGAGTTAGCCCAGCCTAGCTCTCATTGGTTTGTTTGTTTTTTCCCCTCATGTCTTTTTCCAGGCTTTTCAAATGTTGTCCAAGATTTCAAAAGACACCAATGTAAGTTAACATTTGGAAGAATATCTTCGCCGAATATGGGTCAGCCTCACTCTCACCTCAATATGTGTGTCTTCCTGGCAGCTCACAGTGGACAAACTGTGCCGACTGAAGCCATTGCACTCTGGTCTCTCTCCTGCTGTGCTCAGCAGCCTCCGCTGGTCTGGGATCAGTGAAACTTCCCACTGTCAGTGTTGGAGAAGCATGATGACAGAGCTGAAGCCTGGCCATAAAGCATTGCTATACAATGCAATGCAGGAGGTGATGGGGCTAATTAACTCGTTTGTTGTTACTCTTCTTTTGTCATCAAATTTTAAGCAGGAGACACATTGTGAGAGGGAGATAACAACTAGACAAAAATAACAATGACCTTCAATCATGTTTTCTGTTAGGCTTTACAAAGAGACTCCCCCAACATCACTCAGCATGTAAACTGTCTCCTGCCATTAATCCCTCTGAGGAAGCTGACTGAGGCCCTGAAGAAGGAAAGCCTCCCGAGAGACATCAGCTTTTACCGACACATCAGCTGGTCATCACAGCAGGTGTGCATTTCACTTCACTAACACTTTTTCCCATTAACATGGCAACAATAAGTTGTTATGATCTTGCACAAATGATGAAAAAGCCAACCATTAATCATCACTGCTTCCCTCCCATTAATATGCTAAGTCATTGGATATGCTTCAGATGAGCCTTTCAGAATATTAATGCGCCGTACGGGCCAACCTCCATCAAGCTAATTAGTTTGGCTCTGACATAGCGGTGTGGAGGAATGGTCGTATAAATTAATAATGGGCACATTAAAGGGCTTTTGTCACAGACAGGGCTCTCTTAAGTTTCCTTCAACATGTGAGAAGGCCAAATGGCTGCAAGAGAGTCTTCAAATCAAAGGTGGTGGCAATTTGAAACTTCTGGTCCTATGTAGTATCACTGGCGTCGGGCCGAAACCTCATAAGTACCAGTTTGGCAGATGTCCTATTTATTTATTTATTTATTTATTTATTTATTTATTTATTTATTTATTTGTTTGTTTGTTTGTTTGTTTATTTGTTTATTTGTTTATTTGTTTATTTATTTATATTTTATATCTCTATTTTTGGTCAGTTCACATGTGTGGATACCTTTTTTTTTTTCCAAAATTATTTACTAATCTAAAGTGTTGAAATGGCTTTCTCACTTTGATGATGCAATTTCAATGGTTGAACAAAGATGTCATTTTTGGGGTCTCAAGAAAATTTTGATTTTGACTGATTTTGCAAGACCCACAGAATATTGTGTTCTATTGCTTTAAAATATGGAACCTACCAAAAGAAAGATTAGAGTCTCTTCTTTCATCAGGAAAAAAAAATACATTTCTGTCTGTTTTTGTTTTGCAGCAATTAGCATTAAAATATCCGCAAGTTTCATCATTATTCACAAATCTGCTTAGAATTGTGGGGAGACCGCTTGTTTTCATCATGGCCCTGGTTGATTGCTATACTCTGCTGCCACCTGCTGGCCGTTTTTGTAATTACTACCATTTTTCACCCATTCTGTGCAGTTGATAGGCTGCATCAAAGCCTTTTGTATGCTCTAGCATAAAAAATAAAAAAAAAACGTCTAAATACGTGTTTGGGACACAATACTTTTAGAATAGAACATATTTATACGTTTTTGGGAGCAAATGAGTTCAAGAACGTTGCAAGGTTAGTTTATGTTGATTATGTAAATTTGGCCCTTACAAAGATAGGCCACACTTTGCCCACCACTGCGCTATATGCTGTACATCCATTATAGCAACTATAGTTCCTTTTATTCATTCAAGTTTTCTTACTTTTTTTTTTTTGTCTGCACAGGCTCAGCTTTTGTTTAAGTGGATACACAACTCTAAAAACATCACCGACAAGATGGTGAGGTAAGTCCAACTGGAATGTTGGGTAATTGACTAGAGTCCATTCACAATCCAAAACCATCTGGCACAACAGTTTGTATCTGTGTTGAACTGTACTGCATTACAGTGGTACTTTGAGATATAAGTTGTAATTCATACAATGACCATGCTCGTATCTCAAATTATCTTTCTACATTGACCATCACCAGCCATTTTGAATCTGGGAGGAACTTTTTTGTGACTAATTAGGCTGCAAATGTCTACCAGTCTGTTAGACACTTTGTAAATAACAAATTTGCCCATTATGTTGTCATTAATAAATACTGATATCCATCTATGTGAAGACACGCATAATGATTATGATTTCTCACAAGAATTAATTAATAATTTAACACGGTAGGAAAGACATGAATCGCAATATGCAACAATTTATTTATTTAAATCTCTGCAAGGCTTTACATTAGCAAATGTTCACTTCTACACCATTCCTAGGAAATCACAATGTCCCATCCAGCATCCACAATTTGTTTCATGTAATGACTTGTGTGTTTGTAGAGACCTGGGCCAGGTTGCAGTTGGAATGACATGTGACTTTTTGAAGCTTTGGAGCAACAGCACTGATTTTGTAGAGCTGCTTCAGTTCGTCACTATGTTGCCAGTAAGCTTGAGACCTGCTCTGGTAAGAAGTTAACTCTCCACAACTCTCCACTCTCATGCTGTTTCCCAATTCAATGACTTTCAGATTTCCATGAAAGTGTCTCCAAAAATATCCTCCGCGCTAACTTTTTTTGTGTATTATTTGAAAAGAGGAAATGTATTGTAGAGCAAGTGAGAAAGCATCCTCAACTTGACGTCAGCACTTTAAGCCCTTGGTTTTCTGCAACACTACCGCAAGTATCTCCTTTTTTTGGAATGTAAATTGATTCTTTATTTAAACCATTTACAGTTCTGACAAAAGCTGATACTTATGCTCTGTTCTCTCTCAGAGTGACAATGATAGATGACCTTTCCAACACATCCCTCAGGGCTGTTCTGGACCATGTTCAGGCACACTTCAGTGATTTCCTCCAACTACCACATTACAAGCAGACAAACATGGCCGAAAAAGCTGTAAGTGAATGAATACTAGACCTTTCATTCATCATTTACAGTCATTCAGGTGTCATTATCTTTGTAAGCACTCATCAAATGATGATGAGATGATTTTGAACCAGCTTCTGGATGTATGTTGAATTTTTAAAATTTACAAGATTTTAAGATTAATATTTACAATAATATCTGGTGCTCTGCAGGGTTCCGCTTCTCATAACGGGGGTGAGATTGATGGCCCCGCTTTGGACTTTCTTGGCCCTCTTCTGCCTTTTTTGGATAGAGACAGTTTGGCTCTGGTCGACAGAGGTGCTCTGGCTTTGCGGCTGGAGGAGATGAGGAGCTTCTGTCTTCCTAAAGAAGCCTTGAGAGATATCAGCACCCTGCTCACACAGAAAGACTTCATGGGGTAAATGATAGGGATGTAATGATAAATATCGTGATATTCTGATATTAAAACTGCCACAATATCGTCGTTGTCATGTTCACGATATTTAAATGCAACACATCTGTTAAAAAAGTCAGGTTGATTTCCATTTGTGTAGTTCTAGCACCCTCTCGTGGCTAGTTTTTTTTTTTTTTTAGTGTAATTTAATTTTAATTAGGTATGTTTTGGCCCTTCTATGTTTAAAATCTACACTAATGGTCAGATGAAGGGAAACGTAATATCCCTGTGAATCAAGTCAATATGTGGAGGAACTCAATGTGTGTGTGTGTGTGTATTACCAACATAACATAATAATAATAATAACATAATAATAAAACATAATAATTATATAACATCACTGTTATGTACAAAAGCACAATATTGTGCTTTTTTTTTTATTTTATTTTTTTTTAGTATGAGCTCATTTTTTACAATATCGCCAACCTCCCCACAATATTGTGAGCTTCATATTGTGATAATATCATATCGTGACGTTTGGATATCGTTACATCCCTAGTAAATGAAAGCAATAAAAAGCAATAAAAAGGTCCTTACTAACATACGAAGCATGTCAAGTGATCATTTGAAATAAAAACATACTAAGAAAAGAATGTGGGGTATTACTTGTTGACTGGAATATAAATGTAAACATTCTTAAAAGCAAGACTATTTCCTATTTCCTGAGCTAGATAAAGTCCATAAAATTCATAAAATTATTTTCAATTAAAAAACTAGTCAATTAACTAAGAATTTATCGTTAATTGCACAGTTTTAATCATAATTTCTCAGTAATTTTAATTTTTTCCTCCCCTAGTTTTACAGTTGCATTTTACACTTTATTCCCTTAAATAACAGACAAATATTTGTGAAATTAAGATTCATTTGTGAACATATTCTAAAATTAAATATATGCATTTCTAATGTGTTTCTCGGTAAAACAATAGAAATATTCAGTGTTTTCACAGTTACAGTGACTTCATGTTATTTTACATTCAGCATATAAGATCAATCTATTTTTGAAAATTAAATGATATTTTAAAAATATAAGGAAAATCTGTCAAATCAAATACCATAAACATTGAAATTCTGTTATTTTAGGATTTTTTTTTTTTTTTTTTTTTTTTACAGTGTACCTTTTCAAAATATGATAGCTTATTTTATAGGGAGCCATCCAAGTGGCAAGCTGGAGACATTGAACATTTGGGAAGGTTGGTGTTCTCCCTATCACCAAAACAGATCAACTCCATCCCACTGGTGAGCACCCATCAAAAAAGACCCAAGCACAACAGCTATTATACATTACATTTTGCCACATAGCTGTCTAAAATGAGTGTCCCCCTGTTCAGAACGTGTTGAATAAAGACACAGTGGAACAGGTTCTAGTGGGTCAAGAGCGCTGGGAGGACAGCGTGGTGGGGGTCGTCTGTTTGAAGTGGCGCATGGACCAACGTCGTCAAAGAGAGAAGACGCACAGTCTGATGCGAGGGATCGTAAAAGCGCAAGGCAGTGGTGCGAAAAGTTCAGTATTTTATTCTGTATCATCCATCCATCCATCCATCCATTAAAAAAATGGTCTAACCCAGAGTTTGGGGTGACCCAATTACAGACTGCTAAAATCATCAAATGCAAGTCAAATCATTTTGAGTGATTAATTAATTAATGTAACTGATGTGTCTTTTCGTATCAGTCCCTAGCTGCGCAGACATCCGGGGTACGTTCCCCTCCGCATGGACATCCTCTCAGTTTAGCCGCATGTCACAAGTCGACCTCAAGGAGTGTGTCGAAGTCTTCGGCCAGGATACGTCATTAAGCTCCGAGCAGCGCCGGGCGCTCTGGGTCAAACTGAGGCAGGTAAGCAGTTGCGAGAATAGGCGAAACAGCATGCCAACTTCTATTTTTGTTCATGTGATTTTAATTTGGGTCTGTGGAGGGTTTTTGGCTGGGATAATAAAAGGGACTCAACTGAACCCAACCTCTTGCACCCAATAAAAGAGATACAATGCCTGACTTTTAGTTTTCCGACCTATTATACCTAGTCAATGGGACTTGATAATTCATATCTGCACAGTCTAATGAGCTCCAATGCAAGTGCTAGATTAAAACTGACACCTTTACAAAGATAAAAAGGATCAGCTTTGAATAGAACTGTAATAATGTGGTTGCAGTGTGTAGCGGTGTAAAGGGTGCACTTCATTCTAGTGATTTGTCGCTTTTTAGGGTAATGAATCATTTTCAGAAACTTAAACCGAAGCGTGTGATTTCTGTGATCCAATGACTATAATGATGTAATAACGTAAAGTTATAATTAAAGATGATGAATACAATGGATATTATTCCGGTACAGTATTCTAATAAACTTTGGTGGGTTAGAAAAGTAAACAAACTAATTACTTTAAACCTATTTTATTAATTCTTTTATTAAAATTCCCAAGCAGTCTTGCCATAGAGCGGTTCACTGTATCGCAGATTTTTCAATTGTACATATCTGATTATATATATCACATTTTTTGTCTATACTGTATTGCTAGCTAGTGTGGTAATCATTTTTCTTTTCTTTTATAGCATTTATTGCAAAAAAATCTTGACAATAATATGTTCTATGCAGCCCCACTAGTCTAAATACGATATTCTAGTTACAGTTTTTCATGATTGTTAATACACAGAAATCTAAACTTTGGCACAATTTGCACAACCTTGACTTCATGTACCAATTGCTCGACCCGAATTGTCACTACTTCACAGTCCCTTATGACTCCCTTAGACTCTGACTTTCCTTCTTTACACTCTGACACCAATTGCAAATCAGCTTGTTGTCTAAATACTACACACAATTCTCAGTTGTTGCACACACCTCTCATGTAAAAGCTCAACGCTTCAACCAACAATACACTCTGCAGTCAATTGCACATTAACTTGTTGTCAAAACACTACATGCAATGTTCTGTTGTTACACGCACTTCTCATGTGACATCTCAGTGGTATCAACCTACAACACACAAGTGTTCAAAACTCAACACATTCAGGTCTGGTGAGCAATTAGCAATCAGGACTGCAGCATATGTGTCTTGAGCCGCCTCCTCTGTGTTTGGTGAATGGAGAACCTTGAAGAGATCAACCTGAGAAGGAGAAGTAGCGTGAGAGGAGGAGCAAGAGGAGAACAGAGAAGACTCTTTCCTCCTCTTGCTCCTCCTGTCCTGCTCCTGCGGGAGCAGGACAGGGGGAGCAGGAAAAGGACAGAGAGGAGCAAGAGGACAGAGAGGAGTAGTAGTAAGAAGACAGAGAACTATTGTATCCAATTAGATTTGGGCCACTGTGATAGATCATGTGCTGAACCATGGTTTGAGCATGAGGGAGGCTGGCTTGTGGGTCTTGCTGCTGGCCTTCCTTGATGACTTCCACAAACAACTTGTTCCACCAGATCACATTGATGACCCATAAAGATTTACTGAAATTATGTTGTCTTCTGGGACAATGTGAGTTTCCACCGTGACCTGATTGTACGTCAGTGGATCCAGGACCACCCACATTTTCGGGTGTTATTCCTCCCGCCATACTCTCCATTCCTCCACCCCATAGAGGAGTTCTTTTCTGCTTGGAGGTGGAAGGTGTATGAGCGAAACCCCCAGACCCAGGTCCCACTTGTCCAGGCCATGGAAGCAGCCTGTGATGACGTCAGCCTCAAGTCCATTCAGGGATTCATACGCCACTCAAGGCGGTTCTTCCAGAGATGTCTAAATAGGGAGAAGGCCTGACAGAAACCGAAGGCATCATGATGCTTGATCATGATTATATCTCAGTCCTGTACAAAAATAAAACATTTTTGGCTGCATATATGTGTGCTGTTTTAAGTTTGTTTGATGAAAAAAGTAGGCTAGACTCAGTCATTTTTATAAATGGAGACATATCTTATTTTCCAGAATCATTGTCATTAATATGGCGTGTTCCATTTTACAATTGTGTTTTCAATTTTGCACTACAATGTGCTGTAGAGATTTGATGGCAGGAGTCTTCTTGCAAAGGGCGTCTCAGGTTTAGCATTTTGTGTGTGCGGTATTGAGAAATCTGTTATTGTATTGAGAAACGTGTGTTGACAATCGTGAAAAACTGTAATATTGCATTTGTGGAATATGAATTAAGCAGCAAAATCCAGCAGTTTTATCAACATCAGAATGCAGCCATTTTGCCACTTGCCGTCTAGTGAAAATGAAATCACAGTAGCTCAGGTCTCAGGTAACAACTAATCACAACTCAGGTTCAGAAAAATGGTGAGCCGTGATTGGTTGTGGCCTGAGCGCTGAGCAACCGTGATGTCATCTTCAGTCGACAGCAAGTGGCAAAATGGCCGGCCCCTGAGATGGATAAAAACGGCTGGATTTTGCTGCATAACTCAAATCATTCACAGCATGCATGGATTATATTATTTTTTTTCACTCACTCACTCACTCACTCACTCACAGAAGCTTACATGTGTGAATAAGTGAGTGGAAAAAAAAAATTAGTGCGTGCTTTCAAATTCCGCGAGAGTGACGACACGCAGCTGACAAATTCGCCTGGCCCTGTTTGCGACACGCCACCCCCTGCTCTGCTATTGGCTGGAAGGGTGTAAACACTGTCTTTCCACAGAAATGTCCCGCTGTTTACAAAACAAACACAAAATGGCAAAATACAGGCTGCGGAGGTGGGGGTTTAGGACAAAATCACCACTAGAAATTAAGAGAAGCCCAGATCTGTAAATTGAGAAGTAGTTTGTTTGTTTAAATCCCGTATTAAAAAAGTGCATTTTCCTGAGTGAAATTGGTAGACTGGGCCTTTAAGGTTGTCTTCATCTTTGAACATTTTTATAAGGTCTTGAAGACAATTTTAAAGCAAGACAAATGCATTTAAACACAAAACAATGAGAGAAAGAGCGAGAGCAAAACCAGTGAATAAATAATGTGTTCAAATAGTGTACAAATGTGTAAATAAATAAAGGAATAACTTCAATAAAAGTTTTTTTTTAAAATGCAAGATGCAAAACTGAAACAATGGAACAGTGGGGATTTACTGTATACACCTCTTTGACAGGGTCAAAACTAGCTCTTGTATTGGATCACATGACATTTTTGCAGGTGGACCTAAAGATGTCCAGTAAGTGTTGCAGTCCACTTGGTCTCAATCATTGACAGCCGAAAACAGTTCATGGCATGGCCTACAACTGTGTATGGTTTAATTATCAGCATCTGACTGTGATTGAACTATATTGCTGTTCTCTGTCCACTGCAGACGTTCAATCCAGTGAGCGAACTCAGAACAGATGAGGTTCTGGCTCTCGGTTCTCTGGTGACTGAGATGACAGTCAGAGAACTGCATGGCACCTCTTTGACTGATCTGGCTGTTTTGGCCCATCTGGGGACACTGTCACCTTGGCGTGCGAAGAAGGTCAATTGAATTTAGTTGATGCATTGACTTATAAACTAGCGAATGTGTGTGAATGTGTACTACTTTTGCCTTTTCAGATGAGAGCAGTCATTTCAGGCGTGTTGCAGAAGCGCAATCTGAAAATCGAGCAGTTATCTGTTGTTGATCTGGCGACATTTGGCCATCTGGTCTGTGGACTGTATCCATCAGAAATTAAAAGAATAAACGCTTACAACCTCAGGTGAGTTAATTAACCGTGTGCTTTTCAAGTCCGGTCAATCCTTGCAAACTACTGTAAAAAGCCAATTTGGAGCATTTTGAGTAATCTCTCAAGACTCGCACAATTTTGTGTTCTGTGAGGATGTAGTCAAGTAGTGTATGTAGTCTGTGAGGATGTAGTAAAAAAAAAAAAAAAAAAAAGTAGTGTCTCTTCTTTTATCAGTTGTTTTTCATTCCTTAATAATTAGCAGTTGGTTGAACTAAAAACAACAGTTTCTGACCAAAAAGAGCTTAAAACTAGCTTTTCGTCCAAAGTAACGTATCAAGCATAACAACATGCTAACGTTTCTCTCTCTCATAATCGTCATGACAAGCTTATGTTCACCCCAATCATTATTTTTGACTCAGTAGTTGAATTTTAACTTCACATACAAACTGTGTAAGACCCTATTGAACATCCTACTGTTTAAAAATAAAAGTTACGTACATATCCGTTAGTGGCAGTAAATGGTTGGATTGAGCAATATGCAGTAAATGTCCACGGCAGCGACTGAGTTAGAAAAGAGATATTAAGGCTGGGCAAGCCAGTGAAAAAGTGATGTCGTTTGCATTACAAGTTATAAATGTTCTTGTTGCCCAGTTGCCGCACCAACACACCAACTAACAGATGTACCTAGAAAGTGGTGGAGTATTCTGTAAACATTTTGCAAATGCTCAGAGGAGTAAATCCGGAACCTTTTTTCCTGAAACGGCAGCATGGCGGTGCGATTCCTGCGGGAAATGGCCTTGCCATGCACAGAACAGCAGATGGAGGCTTTGACAAGTCGTTTGTCCAGACCTGAGGCCTTTGGTCCAGTCAGTGCTTGGGGACCGGAAGTTTTCACTGAAATTGGGACACTGGCAGGTACAGATGGATGTAATATCCCAAAGGATCTTTTGTTGCCAACATTTTATTGTCCCTCATCCAGAGTGAGGAAGGACAATTCTTGATGGATTGGAACAATTTAAAAAAATATCTCCTTGGGGTTTGAAAGTAGAGCTGAAAAAGTTTTGAAAATTTCTATTTTGAGCTGCATTAATGAGCTAACTACCATGTTTGTGAAACTTCTGTATGCTCAGCGGGCCTGGAAGACATTGTTTTGTCAGCTCTGACACAAGAACAAGTGGAAGGAATTACCACTGAAGCGATCAGCCTGCTGTCACCAAAAAAGATGGCAGTAAGTTCCGCCTTTGATTTCATGCAAGCAGTTGATGTCAAGCTGATTACACCGCATCTCAAGACTGAAGTCTTTTTTTGTACACTAAAATATTCCCTTTTAGCTCCATGTTGGAGGAACTCACATTGATGACACAACATCATTTGGGGCTTCATATCAGTGATTCAAAAACAAGAAGACATTTTAGGAATTGGAAGCTCACTTTCCGATGTTCTCTCTGCGCCCGAGTGGCCTTTTTTTCTCTGGCTTCCTGTCACTGTACAGAAAAAAAAAAAAAAAAGGGAACCTCTAAGCTTGAGCACATGCGCAATATACGCTGGTCAACCTCCATTTTGGTTGAATTTTGAAAAATGGGATGGATGGATGGATGGATGGATGGATGGATGGATGAGAAATAAACTTTTGTCATCATAAACCTGGCAACGAAGTGGCAATATTTGAAACAACATTTATATAAAATAAAAGTAATCACAGTGGTATAGAGGATAAGTGGTTTGCAAATCGGCTTCACAGTTGTGAGGTTGGGGGTTTGATTCTGAGCTCAAGTGTTTGCGTGGTCTGTGGGTAAAAAACATGCATGTTAGGTTCAGTGAAGACTCTAAATTGTGCATAGATGTGAGTGTGAATGGTTGTTTGTCAACACAGTGGGTATAAAAAGTCTACACACCCTTGTTCAAATGTCAGATCTGTGACGCCAAAAAATGAGACTAGGATAAATCGTTTAAAACCATTTTCCACCATTAATGTGACATACAATATAATCTATACAACTCAATTGAAAAAATAAATAAATAAAGAGGAAGTAAAAATAAAATAACGTGGTTGCACAAGTGTGCACACCCTCTCAACTCTTAACCAATCAGATTCAAGCACATGTTAAAACTGGGAATCAGCCCACACCTGCCACCTTTTGTAGTGCCTATGATTAACCAAAATAAAGGCTTTTTATTAACATGTTTGCTTTCTACCAGAAAGGTGCCTTCCAGGGAATTATGAACAGTTCAAAATAGCAGTCAACGCTAGCACAAAACCTTCAGGCTTTTGCTCAGAAGTAAAACTTACAGTATTGGGTTTTATTTTGTGTGCCTTCCAGGTGGTGTTCAGTGGTGTTCAGTTGTCCTGGCTGAGTACGGAGCAGGCGTGGGCTATCACTGAGGACCAGTGGACCGAGCTGGACAACGAGCAGAAACACGCTGTCAGACTCGCTCGTTATGAAGGAGATGTACTGCAAGAGCTGAGAGGTTGGTACTGACACGATGGGGTTATTTTTGGTAAACTGAATTAATTTATTGTGTTCGTTACGTTACTTTAATTCATTTTAATTATGTGCAACCATTGTATAACATTTGTACATGTTCGAATGAAGGCAGTTAAAAAGACTTGTTTTCAGTGTATCTATGAGAAAGGCTTCGCTTTACTTAAATGAACTTTGAATACAGAGATTTCTTTACTTGTACCTATACAAATACAGCCTATTTAAATATTTGAATAAAATATTTTTTTTTTGGAATAAAACCTCTGCTTTGTTTTTTTTTTTTTAATTCATTTAATCCCCCATTTTTTTTAAATGCTTTGTCCTTCTGACTTAACTCCCCAAAATGTGTTTACATGTTGTTTTGTTTTTTAACATTTTATTTTTATTTTTTATTTTTTTTATAAAAGAGCATAAAAGAGCTTTGATGCTGCTTCTGATATGAAGAGGTGGCTTAAAGCAATGGTAGTTATTACAAAAACAGCCATCAGGTGGCAGCAGAGTGTAAGAGATCAACCAGGGCCATGTTGCAACAAGTTCTTTTTGTCAGTGTTTTCATCAGGAATGTGAATATTGATTAAAAAGTGAACACTTGGGCCTACTACGCAACTGTATTTTAATCTTGGTCATCATGAGGGTATTAGGGATTGCTAAATTATGTTTTGGTTGTTGGTGTAAAAGGTTTTTAGAACCACCAATTTATATCACATATTTGGAATGCTAATGTTTGTTTCTAAGCAACGCCTGTGTTTTTTTTTCTTTCTTTTTCTTTTCTTTTTTTTTTTTTTTAATGGTGTGAAGCCAGCACTCATGAAGGTTCTTCTGCCTCCACAGGGAGAAACTCGGCTCCAGCAAGCCTGAGCACTGACCGCTTTGCCTTAAGCTTCATGGTTTCGAGTCTCTGGTTATGGCATCTCATTTAAAATGTGTCAGCATAATTGATTAGAATTTGACCTCCCTTTTCATCCACACATTTGTACATAAAATAAACATTGTGAACTGTTTTATTGATTCTATGTGCTGATTCCTTCACTTAACTATGTGCGAGATTCAGTCTAATTGCGTTTTCACAAAATGTAAATTATTCAATGCTTGATAATAAGTTCTAGATCAGTTACTATTAAGAGTAAATATATTTGGTCTATGTTGCGGATGTGGTTACGTAAATACAACTTCATGTTTTGAGGATTAGAATTAAAATTCAAGTTCTGTAATGCCGTTTCCGATGAGACTACTAGCTGTAGTTACTATAGTGGATATAAAAAGTCTACACAGCCCTGTGTCCCCAACACATTGGGGAAAATGTGTTATGGTCTGATTAAACCAAGGTTCAATTTTAGTGCATATATAATTACAAAAATTATGCAAGGTCCAAAAAAAGTCAGTGTTTGCACAAGGCCTTCAGGCTTCTGCTAACAGCAAAAAAAAAAAAAAAAAAAAATTACTGGATGGAACTGAATTTTTCTGTGGCTAGAGGCACATTAAATCATGGCAGGTGTGTGCTGACTTCAATTTAACATGAGTTTGCTGCAATCTCTCTGATGTAGAAGGATAAACGTTGACTTGAAGTTTGCATTTTTCTTTTTCTAGAATATCGCCTGACACACCTGCTGTACTGTTGTGATGAGTTTATGTTTGTCAGTCATAACTGTAACTGTTATTTCCTCGCTGAGCAGTGAGCATGCATGTGATTGAAGATGTGATCCATTTGATGTCATACATGGTTACATTCGTCCTGAACTGTACTGTTTGACAAACAATGCAACTTTGTAAGGAACATTTAAAAACACATTTGACCTTCAAGGCACCTACTTGGCATGCGTGGCACCCATCATGGGGTAGGGTGCAAGGACGATGGTGGCACATCGCAAGCTTTTCCTTTTCTACTGGTTTTAATCTAAATATGTATTTCACACAGTTTCAACAGAACAGCAGCTCTGACATGCATATTACAATGGTAAATGGAGACTTGAATCATGCATCGCTCTATCATTGGCAAACAGCTATATACAACATGCAAACTAGTCTCCAAACTATGGCTCGGGGGCTGTTTGTGGCCCACCAACCAATTTTAAGTGGTCCGCAACATATACTAAAAATGACATCTGCTTCTAAGTCTGTTATACTGTTATATACTGAGTTTTTCTAAAGATGCAAATGAAATATTTACAATTAAACAAGTAACACTTCTCTTCAAAACATTGCAGTGAGTAAAGATAATTAATTTCTAAATGGCAAAAATTGTTTCTTTCACTTTTGGCTTCAAAAATTGTCATCTTACGACAGATTGCTCCTGTTTTGTTTCTGAATGTAGAGATGGGATTCGACTGATCAGTAAAGGGTATTGACTACACCAAATCTCGTAAAATCCTAAACCATAGCAGTTTTCGAAAGAAAGAAAGAAAGAAAGAAAGAAAGAAAGAAAGAAAGAAAGAAAGAAAGAAAGAAAGAAAGAAAAAAGAAAGAAAGAGACAAACAAACCAACCAACAAACACTGTAATACAGTATATAAACAGTACACAAGTGCTTCATTGACTGATTTTTGTGTGCTGGATATAAATTAAAAGTCAAACAAATTCAAAGTGGACCTTGGGTTTTTCTGTATCCCTCAGAGAGAAAAAGTTTGGACACCCTTGATGTAGACTGTGCAAAAGAAGGTAAATTTTGAACCTCCTGTATGCCAAATGACAACGTGTTGGAAAACTTGTACATTTGAACTACAAAATATTTAATCTATTCATTTCATTATCTTATTTATTGAGGTTTGCTTTATTCATGTAGGCTATTTCCGGGACAGTTTATGGCAGAGTGTGGCTCCAAGAAAATTGTCTATTTACATTCTATACTTCCATTCATGATTTGTTCGCCTCTTATGTTTACATTGATTTTTTTTCATAAGCGGTATGGAAAAAGGATGGGTGGACAAAAATATTAATTACACTTCTTAGGGATAAAAAATTATATTTTATGTTGGTCACTAATGATGGCGAGTGGGTTAAGTATTATATATTTTTAGGTGGTACTGGTCTAGTGGGAGCTGTTTTCCAAAAGCAATAAAATCTTAACTTGCCATAACATCTCTGTTAAGCATTACGTCCCATGACATCAATTCATCATTTTGCTCGCCACATATTAAACGCGATGACTATTTAAAAGCCCCGTGACCTAAGAATAAACCCGGCGTGTGCGAACCACAAAGGATTGAGGTCGCTACGCCACTCGCGACCGAGAAGTGGTGCTGTCGCCGCGTTATACGAGTGGGTGTCTCTGGAACGTCCCCGCTCCGTCCACGGCTCGTGACGTATTTCCTGGGGCTTGTGTGGACCTCTCCGGCGGCACACCACAGAGGGATATCATGACTATTTATAACCAGCAATTCTCTCTTATCAAATGTTCCGTGGTTTTTCCGCGCCTTCGTCGTTTCTAACACCGCTGGGTGCGAGACAACACGCCGGGTCGAGCAGCATGTAAACGGAAGCTGGTAAGTTCAGCCCTTCGTTAAGTTTGTCGTTAGCTCTGACACACACATTCGGACTTGTTTTGGTAAATGTTCGGCTTTTGGCTTCCTCGGTACCAAGGGGACGGCGAGCCCGAGTGCAACAATTGTGGTCTTGTCGAGCCAGGTGACTGTCAGTGGCTTCGGACTGCGAGCTTACACACGCCGAGGTGACGTCGGCCGTGTAGGGTTTGATTGGGTAATGACCCGCGGCTTTCCTGGATTTGTTAAAAAAAAGAAAAAAAAAAGTGATACGATTTAGTAAGGGAATGTAAAAGAAAAAGGGGGTGGGGGCGTCTTTAAAGTCAAGCTACAGTGGAAGTCAAGTTTGCGTTCCACTTTCTGGTGAATTTCGTAAGCAGACGGAGATCGCTGCCAGATAGATGACTACGTGGTGGTGTCACGGGCTTGACGCGTGAGGTGAGATCAACAACGCTCCTATCAGCGGATCTATAGCATACGCGTCAGTGGAGGTATTTTTATGTCTACGGGCAAAAGAAGTCAATTGTTATTGTATTTTTATTGACTAGTGTGTGCATCCTGAAAATAAGATTAGTTTGAAGAATTTAAATTAAGCTGTTTTACCTCTCATCTTAAATGTCATGAAATCGGTTACTCCTCTAAAACAGCAACAACGACAACAAAACAACAAAGCACGTTATTTACTGATTGTATCCAAGGGTTGACGTGACAAGTAATCCTCGGTTTTTGGACCACGTTTTGGCACATTTTGGTACGTGTTTTCTACATAACAAGAACAATTTAATGTATCAAAATCCATTTATTTCTACAGTACTGAATAATCTAATTTATTCAAAGCTAACCGTTACTTAAACACAATTCTTTTGAATATTAAACTACCTTTTATTCCTCGACAGTAGTAGTGACAGTACAATAATGAAAAATGTAAAACAAAACAATGAAAAATGTAAACAAAGACATTACTTATGTAATAGTTGGATTAAGCGTGGGTTGGTTGGTCATGCCTACACCCGACTATACAGGCATGATCAGTCGTAGGCATGATCAGTCGTCCCACGCTTAACCCAAACTGTGTGCTTTTAAATATTCATAGAGGTTGGGAATTTAAATGACACTCGGGGCATAACACAATGCGGGTCAAAAGGCTGTGAATCTTAAGCAATAAATGCTCCCATGGCACGGGCTATTTTTATATGGCATGGTATGGCGTATTTCAAAGCATACTTCTTGTTGCCTTTTGAGTCGCTCAACTTTCATGTGTTAAGCAATCGTAAAAAGATTTAAACAGGAGATCCTCACGTCATATATTGTTTCAGTGAAGACTAAATTACTCCGGAGATTTTGATGAAGTTGGTGCTTTTTCGAATTTTTGATTCTTAACTCCTCTCGTGCTAGGTGTCATGTTTTATGTTTTACCATGTCTGCAAAGTGCACTTTGAGTTGAATTTGTCATTTCTTGCTCTTCTGGCATCCCCTCACCATCATCTGGGCACAAATATTCTCAAATAGAATCCCTCAAGAGTTCGGAATAAAGTGAAAAGTATTTATAGGCGGGTATACTGACTTTATGATGCTGTTAACGTAAATATTCTCTTTTGTGGTCAAACTCTCAAGCACTTTCAAAGGCATGCCCAGGGGAACATTGCGCCCTGGGGTCACAGACTCTGAAGGGTCGCAGATTTTTTTTCCTAACACTTATACCTCGAATGACTATCCATTTATCTGATTTCACCATTATAACCAGCCCCCCTGAGGCCAACCATAACTAACTATATTTGACACTACTGCCCTATCTCAACCAATTTGGTCAAGGCAGACAAACATCCCACGCTGAGTTTCAAGCCTATTGGAGGTTTCTTACTTGGAGGTTTTTTTCCCCCCCTCCTTTGTCACTTTGTGCTTGCTTATGCAGTGTTTGGTTGGTCTGTTGATGTGTGAGGAGCGTGGTTCTATACCTGCTGCAGAATATAAATTCCTCGTTTGAATGTATTCACAAAACAACAACAATTTAGCAAGCAAGAAGATTCTAGTTGCCTCACAAGAAAATTCTAGTTGCCTCAGTTCAACCTTTGTGGATTGCTGTGACCTGAATGACTGAGAAATATATTGCGCTATTAGGCTAAATTATAGCTAATGCGTCTTGAGATAACTTCAGTGCTGTGGTGAATTAGCACTATTAAAAACAACAAAAAACAAACCAGAAATGCCCCCCACAAAGGATAAATGTAAACTTGAGTGTACCCCCCCCCCCAAACCCCCAAGAATACCACTTTTACATTGTTCGTCTAATAGCATATTTGCCCAAGTCAATTTGACGCTGTCACAATTTCAATAAAAAAAATACCAATGTGCTTTCTAAAATTGTGTTTCCACCTTTTGTCTGTGTACATTCTCATTCATTCAAGTGATGGAAATCCAGTCCACACAAGTTGAATCAAGGCAATTGGATTTTTTTTTTTTTTTTTCTTGTTTTCCGAAAACATTCCAATTTGAGTTAGGCAAGTATGCTATTACGCTAACAAAGTATTCTTCTTGCTACTCCTTCCCATTTATATAGTGTTGATTCAAAAGTAATGGCTTTTTTTTGTTTGTTTGTTGAATGAGTTGTTTTTGCTTCTTGTTTTTCGACAACATTCAAGTATGACTTGGATTACACTTGCAAAGTATTCTACTTCCTGCTCCTTGGTAATTATGAAGTGTTGGTTCAAAAGTAAGTGCTGTCAAACGATTAATTTTTAATCTGATTAATCACACTTTTTAATTTCGATAAATCACGATTAATCAGCTAAATTACTTGCGTATCCGCGTAATATAAAATAAATACAGAATACGGTAATATTTTGACATTAACGCATTTTATTATCTAAATGGGGCGGCACGGTAGTCGAGTGGTTAGCACGTCCGCTTCCCAGTTCTGAGGTCTCCGGTTCGAGTCCAGGCTCGGACCTTCCTGGGTGGAGTTTGCATGTTCTCCCCGTGCCCGCGTGGGTCTTCTCCGGGTACTCCGGTCTCCTCCCACATTCCAAAGACATGCATGGCAGGTTAATTGGGCGCTCCGAATTGTCCCTAGGTGTGCTTGTGAGTGTGGATGGTTGTTTGTCTCTGTGTGCCCTGCGATTGGCTGGCAACCAGTCCAGGGTGTCCCCCGCCTACTGCCCAAAGCCAGCTGAGATAGGCGCCAGCACCCCCCGCGACCCTTGTGAGGAATAAGCGGTCAAGAAAATGGATGGATGGATTATCTAAATGTCATTTGCAAACATTGATTAAATGCACGTATGCAATTGCATGCATGCGTGTATTGCTTAAAACGTAACAGCATCATATCAATTGGGTGCAATTCAGCAATTATTAATTAATTAAACGCAAATTACTTTTGTTTTATCTAACGTCCCGTCGGGGTGTTTTTTTTAAAGCGAAATTTACCACTGAGCACACCAATTGGAGTCACCCCGCTCATTTTGGAACAACAGGCGTAGGAAATACCGTGCATTGACCTAATCACTTCAATGTAACCATCCGCCGTTCCGTTCAAGGCTCATGTGCGGTCAAAAAATATAGTGCGATTAATATGCGTTAATAATACGTGATTAATGCGACATTTTTTCGTAATTAATTAATCTATTAACGTTTTAACATTTGACAGCCCTATTCAAAAGTAATGGATTTTTGTAAATACTAGTATCTGTGCTGCTGATTGCATTGAGGGGATTGGTTCTAATTGTTCTGCTGACCAATTCAGGGAGGGTAAGTGATAAAGAAAATGGATTGATTTGTTCTTAGAATTTTAGACATAGTGGCTGACAGTGAGTTTAAAACAGACCCATGAATGATCATTTAAATCGGCCATAATAAATTGATCTGTAACATAAATTTATTATGTAGATACTAGATACTGACATATTTGGAAGGTTTGGAGGTGTCCTGTAGACAAACTTGGCTGGCCTAAGGAGTACCCAACATTGTCATTTTACTAAATCTGTCTAAAATAAACTTGTTCAACAGGAACTATGACTATGAAGGAAAATGGATGGTGGGTGAGTCATTCCAGGTCAGACAGAATCCAGGAAAGAAGTTGCACTTAGATTTTGCATAGTTGCATGTCCAGAGTTTTGGTTCTTCGGTTTAGTTGATGCTTACTTTTTACTTTTAAACACATCCTGCATTGCATTTTGTTTGATAGCTGAAGTTGGTGTGGCGGAGTGGTAATTAAACAATATGGGCTGCAATGCCAAATGGAAAAAATTCAAATGCCAAATGGAAAAAATTCAATCACAAAAAAAGGTCAGCGGAAAATCTATGCTTTCAAGCTTGGTATGGATAACTTTTTCCGCACGGGCCAATGTTTCTTCAGTCGCATGCATCACTTTGTGTCAAATAAGTCAAGAGGAAATATATATAGACAGATAGTGTCCAAAGTTAACAAGAAAGGATTAAGTATAAACTAATTTAGTATAACCTACCTGTACAATTGCTAGTTAGAATGTATTAGTACTAGGGATGCTAAATAAATTTGTGCTGATAGATTATTTCAATGTCTTTGGTAAGTACAGGTTAGATCAACATAATGTAATGGTGTTTTTGTACTTCTTTGAAATGTAAATATTTAACCAATGAGATTATGTGAAATGTTCGTTGTAAGGTTAACATTATCTACTACTTTAATGAGACTAATTATGATTTCCTGTATTTCCTCTACTACGAGTTGACTGTCTGACATGTGGTATCATTTACTGTGCATGAGACCACTCACAATTAGATGGTGGGCTTTGCCTCATGTCTCTAGTGAATAGCAAAACAGTTCCCGCACACACCAGTACTTGGTGTGTGTGTGTGTGCGCGTTTTAACCCTGCTGTTAGGCAACTGAGTGGTTGAGCTTGTAGATGAGGTCACAGACATCTGTATTTAAAGTCAGCACATACTAACCTCAAACAGAGGTTTGGAAACGCGTTTACTCGCTTCACCAAAGGATAGAGGACAAAGTTGAGTAAGTTATGCTACAGATTTGCCTTGTGCCTTTTTTTTTTTTAGTTGTGTAGTCTTATTTATTTTTTGTTTAAGTTTGATTTTATGATTTTTTTTTTCCTTTTTCTTTTTTTGATTTTATGATTTTATGATATTTGTTTTTGAAAAATTGGATTAATTATAATTGACTGAATGTCTGTTTTCTCAGCAAGATCTTGGGAGATAGCAAACTATATAATTAAAAAAAAAAAAAAAATAATACAAAAATAAATAAATTAAAAAATGTGGTTATTTCTCTTCCACTGTTTTCCGATTTTCATAGAAGTCATACTTTTTTAAATGGCAGATGAATTTAAATGTTTGACATTGTTTTGTAGCGCATGTTTTAAAAACAAGCATACAAAGCAGGACACCCAAAAAAAAAAAAAAGAGTTTTGTAAATAAACCTTAACCTTATTCTCATCATCTGTATTTTGATTATTTTTGAAAAATGGCTCTTGCCTTGTTGGCTCTGTGTCTTGAATTTCACAATGCATTTCCCACTAATACACCACGTTCTTACCAGTCAAGCCGTTTTTTTAACACTTTAAGTCCATTGATCTTTTGATATTGTTAGTGTTATTTTCACTGTATGCTGTGTCATTTAAATGGCCCAGGCTCCCTTTGCATACACTGAGTGCGGACTGTAAAATGGTCTCAGATCAACAACCAAATGTTTTTAAACTTATTCAACCCAGCTAGTGAGAAAAAAAAGATACCATAATTGTATGAATTTTAGATTGCATGAAGGATGTGAAAAACCTGAAAAACATTCCCCTCAGCAGAACAAAGTAATTTCCATCAATTCACCAACAGTTTTGATTTTGTCATTGGACTGACCTAAAACAATGATTTGTATTAGGAAAGCTGAAAAGTTATTTCAGGGCTCTGTTTTCAATAAAAGGAAGTGTTTACAATCGAATCGTATTGCTCGTTGTGGTTTTTAAAGTCTTTGCTAATGAACCATTACATTTTTTGTTTTATGATGATAATGATAATAATTAGATGAAACATAAGCCAAGAAACTGATATTAGGAAGTATAAATATACTATCTAGTTTGTCAATTCAAGTACTTCCACATATCATAAATAATTATCCAAGTTGGCCAGTTTTTAACATGTCGCGACTTGTGACACCAACAAAGCAATGTCACACACATTGTACCATAATGGCATAAAGAAAAGCCATTATTGAATCTATGGGGTGAGCCATCCCTTGAGACAGAGCCATTCTGTGATGGCTGTGATATGTTCCAACAGATGAGAAGGCTGGAACAAGGTAAACACGTTCGACCACTTACAGCAGGAGGAAATGAATTTGAGCAGTTTTATTCAAAGCTTGGGAATCCAGTCCACCTAGTGTTAAGTGCAGATACTCAACACACTTTAAAAATGGAACCAGCATCCAAAAGAGTTTTTTTGACTAGACCACAAAATCCAACATGTAGATCATTACACCAGTTTACTCAAGTCTTTTGTCTTTCTTTATGCCAACTCTTGCTTGTTCTCGTTCCAAGGGTGTGTCCGGCTACTGGGTATCAGAACAGTATTGTGCTTGGTCTCGACTTCACTTTTTCATATAACGTCTGAAAAATCTAGCTGGCTCTTAGAATGCCTGCTCAAAGCCGTTGTTACTGCTCTGCTTTGTGGCAATAAAGACGGATGTTTCAAAATTGAATAGTTCATCCGCCAAAGCCAACTGAATTGAAACCACACTAAAACAACAACAGAAGAAATGAACCACCTGTTATTCATTTGCCCACCTGCATTTTCCCATCTGCACTTGCAAATATGGAATGTATTTAGAATCCATAATTCTATCGATTATTCCATTGATTCATTGAAAATCAGGAAGTAATTTATTTTAGTTGTTTTTTTTCTCTGATTTCTGCTTATTAACATATTACTGCTATTTGGTTTTGTTTAATTATTTAACAAACCCACTATACAACAATTAAAGCAATAGCTTTCTTCAGGACTAATTAATGCAAAGGGCTACTAGTTTTATATCTATCCACTTATGAGACTACCTCATGGTTCAACAACTACATGCCACTTATGGGATATTCATGTCACAGCTTCAATTAATGATTATGATATTTTTCGCAATAGATTAATAAACCGATTATTTTTTTTCTCCATAAATTGTTAATGATTCAGTTACTGGACCATAACATAAGGTCAAATCGTGCTTTTATGGATGACTACAGAAACCAGGAAATATTTACTTTTGAGAGGCTGAAATCAGGATTTGGGCAAATTAAATTTTAAGCAGTGGCTCTGAATGATTAATTGATTACCAAAATAATATTTAAGAATTAATTACTACTGGTAATAAGAAAGCTGTTTAATTTTAAAGCTATGAATACATTTTTACATTTCATTTTATTTTTTTATTTCACCCTTTAAAAAAAGAAATGAAACAGGGACAGAAGGATGTAAAACTTGTGATATCTGCCTCTGATATAACAAAATTTAAGTTCTATGAGACAACATATAGTATTGGAGGGGTACATAGCTGAAACAAACAATGAAATTAAAAATTGTAGAAGAAGATGGGAGTTTTTAAATAAATATGTAGGACCGCATTAAGACCCCGAGATGTTTCTAAATTTCTGTTGCTTTTGCGTTGACACTTTTGTGTTTTTGTGTACGTGGGTTTTTGTAATGTCAGTTGTTTTTGTGTATAGTTGTTTTGTTTTTGATTGAATTAATTTTTGCACCTCTTGCTTGATGAAGACGTTTTTATTGTGTGGTACTTTCACATTTTGCAGCTATAAACACTTAGATTTATTGTTCTTGTCTCTCCTGTGTTTTCCATCAGGTAAGCCGTGACCTTCCCTTTCTTAGGCTCTCTCCATGCCCCGGCAAGTACCTGGCGGAAAGGTGCAATGTTCATAGACTGTACTACTTCTGGAGACCCCATGGCTGCTGGTCCACCAACTCCCTCTGTGAGCAGCCGTAGGCTCACTCTGGTGGAGTTCATGTTATGGTCCCTGTTGATCTTGCTGGTTTCTGGGCTGCAACCAGTATTGGGTCAGAAGGTCTACACCAACACATGGGCTGTCCACATACCTGGAGGTCGGGAGGAAGCAGACCAAATTGCCAACAAACACGGGTTTGTCAACTACGGACATGTAAGTTCAACTTTTCTTCTCAGGGTTTTCTGGTTTTCATGTGTAGTTGTACAAGAGTAGTGTAAAAACAAAAAAGTGAGATGAGGTTGCGTTTAGAACTCTGTTGAATTATCATGCTGTTGCAAGTTATATTATTAATAAGTCGTAGCCTATACTAATATGTCAGACCAAAGATAATTTAGTTTCCGTTAGTTTCTGGATGGCTTAGTATGAGCTGTAAGCACATTGCTCAGTAATGGTGATATATTTGTGTGTGGGTCCAGTTTAATCAGTTTAACATGGTGTTTTATAGTGCGTTTGCCTGTTCAGAAAGCTCCACTTTCAAAGCAACATACTGTAAATCTAAATATGTGGCCAAGGAATTACATTTTTTTTGTGCTTCAGAAATGTCATTATTATTTGCAAAATTTGGGCTTGATTCCATCTGAGAACGTGGATCCAATTTTAAATGTATTCTGTGCTTTTCAGCAGCACACAAAATGTCAGACCTCTAAAATAACCATTACAAAATCACAGCATGGGAGGCTCCAGTGGTTTGGGAAGACAGGACAATGAAAAGATATGACGTCGTGTTTTGCCGCAGTATAGAGCCCGTTAGAATGGGACTGAGTTTTGTCAGATATGATGTTGTGATGTGATCTCATTTTTTGATTATTGTCACTGATGAGCTACCATTTTTTTCCCCACCATTTATGCTTGTATTAATGTGTTCTACAGCATCTTTCTTGATTACAATCTAGAATGCTACTGCTCTTTGACTCAACTCAAGACTTGACTCAAGAATTTTTTATTTATTTATTTATTTATTTATTTATTTTATTTTATTATTATTTTTTTAAGCTTAGAACCAAACATTTGAAACCTGTGCTTATGGTGACTGTGGTTTGTGTGTGTGGTATGTGTGTTCAGACATAGCCTTGTATGTGTCTGATGCTGCTGTTGTGTGCATGTGTTTGAATTAGGAAGGAAGAATAGATAATTCAGTAGAGATCTAAGTCTGCAGCTGGATCATTTTTATTGGTCTCAGGTGATTTTGTAGCGTTAACTTCATTATTTTACAGATTTGGATAACTCAATTCAGTAATTTTCTGTAGTGCTTTTTCTCCACTAGATTTACTCTCAGTGAGAGTAGGGGTACACCCTGAACTGGTCGCCAGCCAATAGCGCAGACAAACAAACATTCACCAATGATCATTTACTGTTACCAGAGATTTACACATATTTAGACACACTTTTCTTCTCACTTTCTGATTTGAAAACGTACTAAACTTTTCATGTTATAAATCAATTCAAATTACCAAATGCCAGAATAATGAGGAACTTCAGGATGAACAAGTAAAGTCAATGATGCATACACAAAGGATTAGGATACCTTTTGATTTTGCTTTTAGGTTAAAAATTGTTATTGTTACAAAAGGACAATGAAAATGAACCCGTTTTGTCAAGAAGTTGTGTAAATGGTCCCGATTAGATGGCCTTATCCACGGCCTTTTATGGTGGCTCCAACAGTGAAGCCTCAGTATCACTTCTTTAAGATTGCTGTGGAATTTTATGATCGAAAGGATTGTCAGTACTAATCAATCAACTTATATCGTCAATGTAAAACTCCTTTCTGTCAGTGACAAAACTGTAGCAAAATAAGTCATGATCCACAGAATGCACTGGCCAGACTCAATGTATTAGCTGTCAAAGGATAACATCTATATCATCCCATTTACTTTTTTTCTGTTCAAACTGTAGTTGTATGACATTGAACATCAGTATTAATGTTCTTCAAATGAAGTGATCTTTCAAATAGACCTTTATGACATTTCTTGCACTGTCAAATTCTAGGTCCATTTCAGAACAGTGGAATAATAAAACAAAGTGAAAGTAATTCAATTAAGAAATCGGCTGACTCACACGGCTTGATATTGGGATTAACTGCCAGCTTGCTTCTACGACTGGTTGTTTTACATTCTAAAGACTTTTTACTGCCCGCATCATCAAACTTACTCTGCTTCTCAAATGGAAATAAGATCTGGTTGAGTCGCTCTTCCATTCTACTGGTATTCACATCATAATGTGGCATTAGAGTATACGTTAACATCAGCAAGAGGTGCCTAGAATGACACATTTAATTAGTGAAGGCAAAAAAAAAAAATCAATTGTTGTCTGAGAATAGGATCAAAGTAGATGCAGGGTTCAAACACTTAACACCGGGGAAAATGCATCAGCTATACGCAAAAGTACAAGAGTGCTTTTTCCTGTTATCAGTTGAGATTGGCTCCGCGTTAAAGACCTCTCATTTCTTGCATATTTGAGGCCACTCGTCTTTCTGATGCTGGCCTGGGGCTTTTTTTTTTTTTTTTAAACCAACTATTCAGTCTTGCATGCAGCTCATGAATCTTTTGTGATCAAGGGAGTGTCACTGCTTAACATGCTGTATATGTATAGCACCATTAACCTCTGATTCTACCTCATATCGTGGCAATTTAATGACTTAGCAGTACATTTGCCAGCTAATACCTTTTTTTTTTTTCCCCCAGCGCAATACCAAATATACTAAGCCTGAAGAAACAAATTGAGGTTGTTATAATGATTAGTGAGCATTATTTATGCTTATTGGTTAAGCCTGCATCAAGCTTGTGTCACATGGCTGCTATTATACAGTGCTAAGAATAACTTAACAATCCTTCCTGAAAAAATGATCAAATATGTTTGGAATTTTTTTTTCTATTCTGCTTGAATCCTATTTTTAATTGTTTATCTGGAGACCTTAGATAAAAATACTGCATTAATTTTAGAGTGGAAATACTTCTGTGGTGATTTTGCTGATGAATGATAAAAAGACTGAGAGGGAAAAAAAAAGTTCTTTTGTGTTTAAAAAAAAAATAAAAATAAAATCTCCATTGCCACAGGCTGCTCTGGTTTAGTAAACGGTTCTGCATGTATGAGAGGATGGACCCACACATTCTCACTGAAGGCCGAACAAACTGGTAATATAGTTGCTTTTTGTCAGGAATTTGGTTTTCTGTCTGACATGTTTAGTTAGTTGTTGTCACCCTGCATTTCTGTTGCAGAGGTGCAGCAACTTACTATAGAGGTACCTTTTAACCCGAGTGCTGGTACATCTGAAGTTGTGATTTTTTATTTTTATTTTTTTTAAATGAATAGGTCCTCCAGTCAATTCTTGAGGTGTGTCGGCCAAAAAAAAAAAAAAAGGTGACCTTTCTGAGTGAGTTCCGACACAATTTCGTATATTCTTTGAGATCATAGCAACTGTTACACTCTATAAAGTTGTGCATCATTGAGTTTCATGTTATTCTCATTAACTCATTCACTCCCAGCCATTTTCACTGAAGCAACCCCCTTCGCTCCCGACTGTTTTACTTGATTTTGACTGATTTTACAAGGCCCACAGAATATTGTGTTCTATTGCTATTTAAAATAAAATGGAACCTACCAAAATAAAGATTATCGTCTCTTCTTTCATCTGGACAAAAAGTACATTTGTATCTACAGAATATAGCCAAGTTTCATCATTATTCACAAACCTGTTGCAAACAGTGGGGGAAAAAAAAGAAAAAAGAAGAGCTTGCTGCAACATGGCCTCGGCTGATCTCATACTCTGCTGCCACCTGCTGGCCGTTTTTTATTATAACTACCATTGCTTTAAGCGACCTCTTCAGGTCAGAAGATGCATCAAAGCCTTCTGTATGCTATAGCATAAAAAAAAAAAAAAAAAAAAAAAGTAAATACGTTTTTGGGAGTGCAGGACAAAGTACAAAAAACGTATTTATGCGTTCTTGGGACTGAATGAGTTAAATGTAGAAACTGGTGATTTCACAACCAGATATGACTTGCAGACATTTGGTCTCCACGCCCTTGGTGCAAATTAAAAAACAAAAAACAAAATGTGGATTCCCCAAAGTTAGTGAAGTAAGCAGTTTGTTTCTTAACCTTAGTAATAGGTTAATTTGCCTCCTCCTCTAACAAAACCTTTTGAAAACACCTTTTGAATATGGGAAATAAGTTATAACATATGTGGTCGTGTCCACATCCTCCCTCCTGCTGCTAGTGAGGTGGCCAAACCTTATAGCCGTAAACGGCTTTCTACCACAAAACAACTACTGGTGGTCTATTCACTAAAACGGGCTGAATCCTCTATATCACAATTTGGTAAATGTAATATTTTCTCACAAATCTAGACTGTTGGTCAGTCCACATATATGGGGTTCGTTTGACTTTTTTGACCAATCTAAAAGTGTTGAAAATGGCTTGCTCTCTTTGACGATGCAATGTTAATGTCTGAACAAACATGCCGTTCTTGGGGTCTCCGGAAAAGTGATGATTTGTAGGATATAAGGGTTTGGCCTATTGCCAAGCGATACAGTGTAAAAGTTTTATATTGGCCACAAGCAGCATGTTTCAGAAGAGATGGACAGCAAGAAACCGATAATTGGACTCAGGAGAACTGAAGCTATGAGCTTGGGGGTGGGGGGAAGGGGGTGACCGGAATAAGGTGCTTGAAAAAAAAATTGCTGGAAAGACATCTGAAATGATTGGACCAAAGATGATGGCCGAAGAATGTGCCTGCTGAGCTTTGCAAGGAGCCACTCTGCACGATGCACAAAGGTGTTTCCTCTGCTTTACTGCATTGCTACCATACGCATTTCATCTGATTGAAAAGAAGCACCACTTTCAAAAATGTCTTGTGAGAGATTACATTAGGGTACATTGCGTATGAAATTAACTTCTTCTAAATGCCCTCTTTGGAGATTAAAATCTATAAAGTTGCTCTAGGATGGGCATGGGCATTTATCAAAACTTCTTAGATAGAATATGTGGAGAAAAGATAATGATCGAGTCATAGATAGTTTAAAAGATAGAAATAATGTAAGAGTGCCAACTATCCATCTTAGTTAGACTTAATCGAAAGCATCTGTGCTGAATGCAGCCAAATTTGTGTACACTTTTACCTCAATTTTGCTGTTTTGAGGCCTTCCAGGTTCCTGAACTTAACCATGTAACTCAATGTCATCTCAACCTTCTCCGGCCCACTTTAACAAACATACTGCACAGCCATGTTTAAAGGCGCAGTCTGCCGGTTTCACTCAGGAAAATGCACTTTTTAAATACAGGATTTAAACAAACAAATTACTTCTCAATTTACAGTTCTGGGGTTTTCTTAACGTGTGAGGGTGATTTTGTCCTAAACCCCCACAACACCAGCCTGTATTTTGCCATTTTGTGTTCGTTTTGTAAACAGCGGGACGTTTCTGTGGAAAGACAGTGTTTACACCCCTCCAGCCAATCGCAGAGCGGGGGGTGGCGTGTCGCGAACGGGGCCGGGCCAACGTGTCGGCTGCGTGACATCACTCCCGCGGCAATTTGAAAGCACGCACGGATTTTTTTTTCTTCACTCACTCATTCAAACATGTAAGCTTGAGTGAGTGAGTCAGTGAGTGAGAAAAAAAAAAAATCCGTGCGTGCTTTCAAATTGCTGCGGGAGTGACGTACGCAGCCGACACGTTCGACCCCGTTTGCGACATGCCACCCCCCGCTCTGCGATTGGCTGGAGGGGTGTAAACACTGTCTTTCCACAGAAACGTCCCGCTGTTTACAAAACAAACACAAAATGACAAAATACAGGCTGGGGGGGTGGGGGTTTAGGACAAAATCACCACCAAAGATGAACATAAACCCAGATGTGTAGACTGAGAGAAAGTTAAAGTGTGGACATCCTGTATTTAAAAAGTGCATTTTCCTGAGTGAAACCGGCATACTGGGCCTTTAACCAGCATAGTGTGTTGGTGCTGATGCGCCTGCGGACTGGCTTCAAAGTCAAAGTGTTGAGTCCAGCCAGACCTTTCGTGTTTTATGTTCCGCTTACGCCACACCGTCATTGATCAGCAGCAATGTCTACATTGTCTTTGGTCCAAGGGTCACTGTGAGAGAGCCTGCTTTTAATCCGTACTTTGGCCGCTCTTGACGCAGCCCTAGATTTCACTTCATTGCAGTGCAGCTGCTCTTCTTTGAAAGTTAATGAACTGCAGAGATTGACTGATCCGGTTTACTCCAGTGGAGACATAAGTGAAGAGAACATGGAGCTAATACACCTGAATTAATGTACCTAAACCATATTGGCCATAAAACAATTGAATGGACAGTACAGTTGATTCATTTTATTAGGCTAAACTGTAGAAATTAAAATGCAAATTTATTGTATTTATTGATACAATAGTTTATGTACAACTTGAAAGTACTATATCTGCAATAAATTCAAGCAACAAATTCAGTAGAGTAAGACAATGATATTGAGTTGTGTTATTTGTAAATCTTCGAACCAAGCGTTTTTATTAAACTATGAAGAAGAGATATGAGTCCATTGAAGCAAGACTTGTAAAATGGAATGCTGTTATTGCATACCAAATATAGAGTATAACTTTGCAGCATAAATAGTAACGTCTTGCAATGTTGGGCTGACTTCACTTGTAGCGCCTCTTTAACTCATTTGCTCCCAATAATGTGTAAATACGTTTTTTTTTTTTTTTTTTTTTATGTTTTAAGTGTCCCAAAGAGGTATTTATATGTTTTTTATTTTTTATTTTATTTTATTTTATTTTTTATTTTTTTATGCTAGAGCATACAGAAGGCTTTGATGCAGCCTCTCAACTGCAAAGAACGGTTGCAGAAATGGTAGTTATTACACAAACGGCCAGCAGGTGGCAGCAGAGCAAAGGAGATCAATCAGGGCCATCTATAAAAAAGCTAAATTACTTAGAATTTTAAATAGATTTGTGAAAACTGATGAAACTTAGCTCTCTTCTAATGCTAATTGCTGCAAAACGGAAACGGATAGAAACATACTTTTTTTTCCTGATAAAAGAAGAGATTCTAATCTTTCTTTTGGTAGGTTCCATGCTTTTATAGCAAGTGAACACAATTTTCTGTGGGCCTTGGAAAATCAGTCAAAATTCAGTAAAACAGCCGGGAGCGAACGGGATTGCTTCTGTGAAAATGGCTGGGAGTGAATGAGTTAATAACTTCAAGACATAAGGGGTTTTGGGCAAACTGAAATTTAAATGAAATCAATTGATTTTCACTTAGTCATAGAAACAAACTTTTACAGATTTGGCACTGAAAATGCTATAATAATCTGGAATCAAGTGGAAGGTTTATTTTTCAAAAGCATTGTGCTTTGTAAGCCAAACAAAAATGAAATCAAACCAGACTAGCACGACCAAAGAAGACATCTAAAGGATTACCTTTAATTTGATCCATCTTAGCGCTGTTGTTTCTAAACATAGTGTCTAAGCTAGGTCTTAACATGTGATGGTAAAATGCTCCATGCCTCTTCATTCCCACTACTGTACTTTTTATATAAAAGTGGCCTTTAATTACAGATAGGGCTGGGCGATATGGCCAAAAAATAAAATCTCGATTTTTGCAGATTTTCAGGACGATTGCGATTTTAATCGATTTTAACCTAATAAATCCAACAAAACGTTTACTTAAAGGTTTCATTTATTAAAAAAATAATTCCTGTGCAAAATGTTCAGACTCCAGTACCGTATACTGATTCTAGATTACTTTCAACATAATCTTAACATTCATAGTTTGTGCTTAAATGCCACAATTAAGTAGTTGGTTGCTATTGTAAACATGTCTTGTAAACCACCCATCCAGCATTCTGCCACTTGTGAACAATTACAACACATAAAAGTATTTGAATGTAACAGAACATAAGAACAACAGCTTTTAATCATCCAGAAGACAAAATTCGATTTCATGATTTTAGCAAATTTTCAACGATTCGATTTTTTAAAATGACGATGTATCGAATTAATTCGATTTATTGCCCAGCCCTAATTACAGATAGTGTTTAACGTACTGCATTTCTTTCTCATATTAATGGTTAAATACCTGAATCATACTTCTTTTCATTGTTGACAGCGTTTGCGTAAATTCATTACCCCTAGTAAGTTACGTCAAGATAAACCAATATTTGTCTTCAGGTACCTGCTATCAGTGTGGTACTAGTAGTAGTCCCATGCACCCCCCCCTCAAAGAAAATGTTTTTCCATACTAAGGATGAGTAAATTGAATATCTTACCCTCCTGCAACCGATAAGAGTTTCTGTCAATTCTTAAGCAGTTTGTGGCCTCTGAGTGGAATTATTCTGCTCTGTATGACGTTAGCATAAAAACAGAAGATTCCCAAATCCCGATTGTAACCTTTAACACCGAAAAAGTCTGACCAGACAGTAGTTACCATATTTGCGTTTCTCGACTGTCCTAATAAAAAATAACCACAGATTTGTCAAATTCCCATCACTAATTACGCTCATGTACAAACCAACCTTTAAGATGACCTAAACCTTTACTCATGCTCCTTGGTAAACAACAACTTAAGAACGGATGAAAAAATAACAAGCTCATCTGCAGGATGCTGTCCCCCGCCGACAGCAAAGAAGCGAACACCCATATTGCCAGGGGTCCTGAGAAGCGCATCAGCACTCACTCATTACTCAACTCTCCCACCGCGAAGTGATGGGGGGCTGTGATAGAGCAGGCACTCACACAGGTCACAGGGCCATAATAAGAGCCAGATGTGCTGGTGGGACACGGAAATATATGTAAAGGTACCTCTTCAGTTTTCAAGAAAGCGCGTGTGTTTACATGCACAGAGTCGGTCGAGGTATTTGCGGAATTTTTGGCGGAATGTGTAAAGCGGCTATCTTTTTTGCTACGCTCCGCATAATATTGCATATACAGTGCACCTTTTTACCTTTACAATTTCAGAAACATACTTACTGTAAGTGTATTTATTCAAAAATATGCAATAGTATACTAATATTCCCATCAATTCTTTATCTGTAGCTGGTATACTAATGAGCACCTTAAGTGAATTAATCCAATTAAAAACAATAAGAAAAGAGGACTCATGAATGACATTTAACTACTCACACTGAATGATAATTTCCGTAGTATTTGTCCTGTTGGCTCTTTCTATTCAACCTTCAGAAGGTCCTGAATGTGAACCCTGACTAAAAGCATAAATCTGGGTGGAGGTAACAAACTCATCGCTTCGAGGAAGGAAGCAAATTCATTGGGCTGAACTGACTCATGTGCCCCCACTGGCTGTGAGATAAGACTGTTGTTAGGCAGCTACTTAATACTAAAGACTTATTGCTGTTGAAGATTTTGTCCCTCACCGACATAACGTTGGACCGACATGAGTAAAAAAAAGAAATGCTGCAAACATGACCTTACATTCAGAAAATCTCAATCATCTGGCTTTGTACTACCTGATGTGGCGTGTTGAACAAGGCTTGTAATGACCTAGCTTCTCTTGCATGTAAGCACGTACATCAACAGTCTCCTTGGGGAGGTTGGTCACTTGTTTGAGGTGCAATTTGAACAGGGTCTCGATCTGATAAGACGTTTGCAAAGAAAACAATGAAGTGAATGTTTAAAAGCTTTTGTGTGAAGCAGCCCTTTAAGAGGAATGTGCTATTTGGGTGGAGCATTTTATGATGGCCGAAAATGTTTTTTTCTTTTCCGAGTTAACGAGTCTTCAATTGTAACATATAGGTGAAGTTGTGCTTAGTTCCATCACGTTTTAAATTTCAAGTGAGGTGTAGGTTGCGCATTGTGAGGGGAAACGGGTTTATTGTTAGTTGTTGATGGTTAATAATAATGGTTAATCGTTTGTTTGTTTGTTTTTTGTTTTTTTTGTATCACTACGTGGTAAAAGAACAGCAATCATCTTGATGCATTAGACCTCTGTCTTTTGCAGGGATTGCTTTTCCAAAGCTGTGGTGAAAAGTGAAAATATATAATGGACAGTTTTTTTTTTTTTATTTATTTTTTTTAATGATAATAAGCCGCCATCCTGTTTCTATCGAGCTAGACTTTACACCTTGAATGGATTTTTCATATTTTTCATTTCAATCTATGCTCAAGGCTGTTCTCGCCTCCTGGAACAGCACAGGGCGCTTATTTGCTTTTGAATGTTTCCAGTAATGGCTTTGGTAAACTGCCAAGTTCCAGAAATGGTTGTTGCCTATTATCCCTTGAAATTATTTCTACCTCCCGGGTTTTTTATTATCAGTTTAATTGACGTGTCAACATCGTCAGGTGATTTGAGTGTTCCCACTGTTACAACTTGAGGGGCCATAGTTACTTCCTTAAATACACAGCACCACGTGACATATTTTGATTTTTAAATGCATTCTATTCAGAATCACATTAGAAGTGGCATTTGTTTTGATTACGTGAACAACTATCAAACGTTTAGTCCGACTGGGGCATCGCACCCTGCAGTATTAATGTAGCCTTTCAATGTATTCCACCACCGTTTGTGTTGAAATATCCAGTGGTTAAAGGGTTTTAAACTTGCAGTTATCAATGCTGACCGTGGGCATGTACCGGCAAGTGGCATTTTTCCATTATATGTTAGCATTAAGTTAAACTTACTCGGAAGCTGAATGTAGTTGTTAAATATACACAATGTGCAATTTTCACACTTCCACTCATTTTCACTTCCAGCATACAACAGCCATATCTTAAGTGTGTGCTCCAAGTAAATCTCTTGTATATCAAGGCACCACAGTAGACAACAAATGAGAGTTGTGTTTAGTGTGGTGCTGATGTAGGAAAGAATTAGTAAATACTTCCATAACACCCCACCCCCAGCGTGGCTGCAATATTGAATCCCTGGATGCCTGTTTTAGAAGAGAGCCCATCATCTATATTGTGAATAATGAGGTTGCTGATAGTGAAGTGCCGCTGATGGACTTGGATGCCTTATTTAGTCAATTTCTAACAGCTGCAGTTTGTAGCCGCAGAGTGGTCGGATGGGAAAGTTGCGAGCATTGGCGTTGGGATCATTATTGTGTATTATGAATAATAAACATTTTGTGCACCTTTCTCACATGGTAGAAGGTCTGGTTCATAAATCTTATTTTCTACATATGTTTATGTTCGCTATATAGTTTACTCTGACAAGTTTATATTGGGATTTCTTTAACTATTGGCAGTGTTCTTTTCTTGGCGTTTGTGATCATAGAGTTGATGTCCCTTGCCAAAAAGCTCCAATTTAGTTTCTTCTGTCCATAGGATATATGCTTTGTTCCTTTTCAGTGTGTATTGTTGCAAATTCCAGCCTCACAAATTCAGTCTCGTTTTATGCCTCTATCAGAGAAAAACTCTTTTTAGCTAGCTTTTTTATGAAACTTCCACTTTTCAGTGTCATCTTTGGAAACATTTGTGTTTGTGAAGATTTAACACTAAACATGTTTTTTTTTTTTTTTTTTTTTTTTTTTTTTTTAAATATAAAACTAATAGATATGAGAGTTATTTGTTCTATTTTGTCCCTCCCGACCTCCAGGTGGCGGTGCTGTAACCAGCACGGAATAGTTACATTCGTAACTTTCGTTTTATGCTTGACTCAAGATTTGGTACACCACATAAAAGAGATATACTTAATGAAATCCAAATACTTTTACAAATATTTTGGGCAGGGTACTGTGGTAGTTTTGGTTTGTAAGCCTTACACGCTTGTATTCTCAAGGCAATTGTCCAGTGCTTCAGTGGATTTCATCACATAGTACCTCATAGTAGTATATGGCATTGTGAAGGGACTCTAGCTCGCAGGGTTCCCTGCGAGTCCAGAGCCAACATGCCTGACTTAATTCCAATGCACCTCCAGGAAATATGTAATTACTGTATCTTGGAAATGGCTCAGATCTGTGTACTTTTATCCTCCTTTCCCTAAATCTCTCTCGCTCCCTCTCGCACGCACAAACAGCCCATCTTGGTTGAAACATTTTTAGTTTTGGCATCAGGTCAGCTTCTTTGTCTGTTATATGACTGTTCTGTCTTGCTTCTTCAATTTACAAGAAGTACAACTGGTGCTTCTGGTTTCTTAAAAGTCACAGGTTACATTTTTTAAAACCTTCATTTACACTGAATAAAATAATAACCCAAATATTTTTTGTATTTTTTTCAGAAAACTTGAAAAATTGAATCAAATACTGATTATATTCATGAATAGTTTCATGTAAGGGATATATTTGAATTTTCTGCTTAAGTAAGGATATAGGAGGTTTTAGCAGAAGTAGCCAGCATCATAGGGAGATGTTTAAGGCAAAAAAAAAAAAAAAAAAAAGTCCAAATATGACTTAGGCCATTATTTTTAAGAAGTTGAAGATATTACAATTTGTCTAATGTTAAAGTACCGTACCTTTCGTCTTTCAACCAAGCCAATATCAAGTTTAACATTTTATCAAGAAAGCGATACCATGAATCCATCGTAATATTAATATTAAGTGCAGCTGAATCCTTATAATCGCTCACATAAATTCTTGATTCTCTGCGGGATAGAGAACGATGGTGATTGTGTTGTCAGACTCAAGGAAATAGCTGCGGTCAGCTTTCTTGAAATTGTCCCAGCCACCATGCAGCCGTGTGGTTTGTGCATTCAGTGAGCTGAATCCAGCAGCTGTGTTAGAGGTTTAGACTGGACTGCAGGCAGATGTTCCCCTCTGCGAGGTTGTGTGACCCGAAAGGCCGCCGCAGGACATACACACTCTTACCAAACAGAGGGCACACAAAGAATGGGATGCAGCTTTTTTGTTGATATCGGACTTGATTTTGTTGTTTTCTTGATGATAATCACCAATGGTCCTCAGTAGTGGTCCAATTTTAGAGCAGTAGTCTGTCGACGAACACATTCATTGTGCTGCTGCACAATGGCGCAGTGCAGTGCGGCTGAGTCTGGGTGCTCACGAGGTCGGTAGTACCGCGCATGAAGTAAGCTCCGTGAAAACTAAGTTGTGTATAAGGGCCATTATTCCTTCATGAAGTGTTTTGGTTGGGTCAGCACATGTACAGTAGTCACAAGCGCATCATGTAACGTTGTCACTTACTAATTAATCACTGTGTACAAACTACTGGTTCTTTTGACTGTCAAAACACTGACCATGCAACTGGAAGGGAGCTCTATTTCCTTGAAATGTACTTTCCATCATCAATAAGTCTTATCATCTTCATGGAGGCATTATGGCCCATGTGACGTTTTTCTCAAAGTCACTCTCTAAATGTTGCTACTATGCACCTCGGGGAGAGCTTCATACAGTCCATTACACTCAGGTGCAGAGGCTTTGGCCTCCCTGCTGCGCATACCGAGACAAAAGAGCACATTTCTCTGCGGAGAGAGGAGATGATGGAAATGTTCAAGACAGAAACTTATAAGGAAATGAAGTGCATTTAGCTTCCTCAAATAACCCCAGTGGTCCTCCATCAGGGTCAGAAGAACCTGTTTGCTATTCCTGTCCAGTCTCAGTGCTCCATCATTGCTCTAAGGAGAGATAAAATTAGGCACCAGAGTTAAATCTTATTAGCTGTTGTCCCACTGGCAGTCCCCCTTTTCGCAGTATTTTGTGTGTGTCTGAGAACCAATCTTGAATATGAAGACATTTTAAAATCAGTTGTGGGCTGAAAGTTGATTTATTTTAAATTTTGAACCTATTGAAGATCATCTAGCGCCGTAATAGATGCACCATGCTTAGAGCACTGTAATTCTGTCCAGCGCAGATACCTTAGCTTGCATGCAATACCAGCACTTGGAATCCAGCAGGAGATCACTCTGGGGCCCACAAAGCAATTTACCTTCACTGAAATGTCAGTGAATTCATTTTACATATCCTCTGTCTTTCCTTTCATTTGGGGAATTTGAAGGCCACTCTTTAAAACAAAAAAAATCCATTACAGTGACTCCTGTTTTATCACAGGGAATTAGTTTGAGAACAAGCTGCAAAAATCACAGGCATATCATTTGTTTACCCCTATTTTAAACATAAATTCGTTTAAAATATGCTCTGATAATTTTATTAAAAAGATGCTGTGTATTAATCATTTCCTGAGAGCAGATTAATATCAGAAGACTGAACAGTGATGACTCTCACAGTTGTCCTTGGTTATCAAAATCAAATTCATCTAATGCTCTAGAATCACAAATTATGCCCCTGTCCCAGTTTGAAAATATTTTACTGGGCTGTTAAAGATAGAAATCTTCCATTATCACTTGTCATGTCAAACGCAATGATACACTTTGTGCCCGTGTGACAGGGCTGCCTCGCTTGGGATGAAACCAGCTTCCTGCCTGACCCTCTTCAATTTCCTCCATCTCCATTTAGTTTGCTCTCCTTCTGGACGCCCCTTCCTCTCCACTGCAATGCCCTGGACACACAAAACACAGCACACACTTTCTCTGACAGGCTAAATAGCAATGAATGCAGTTGAATTCCTTCACTAATGAGGATGAGCTCATTAAGGCATCTGCATGAGAGTCGACAACACATTTGAATGAGATAATCCCTCAACTGTTAATATGACTTTAATGGGGCAACCTTTTGATCTCCAGTGAACTGATCATAAAACGTTGTTTCCGACTTGGTTTGGCACCCAGTTATGGCTGGGCTCATTAATAATGTTTTTATTTTTATTTTTGTTAAATCAAACGAAATGCCGTGTGAAACTTGTAGAATATTGCCATGAATGTATAATTTAAGTAGATCAGAGAAAACGCAGTCATTGCATAACCAGCGTTCTCTTTGTAGCAAGTACATTTTAATCTGTAAATAACGTATATCACTCACATCACAATTATGTAACATTTATAATTTTTGTTTTTGTCTTTTCCCCACTTAGGTTACAGTATAGTAATTAAATAAACTAGGACATTATTGCCCTCTGATGGACCTATTTTTATTGCGTCTTGAGCCAATCATGTGCCTGAATTGCTTGACTAAAATGAAATATTTTTTTTTTGTTTTTTGTTTTTTGTTTTTATGAAATTGTCATCATGTAAACATTCATAACACAGGGTCTTCCTTTTATATGTATGTGAAGGGGGTAGGGTTGACACTTGAACAGCCATGTTAGTAACACTCATGAGACATGAATGGTTTGGTTTGAAAAAGTCACTGGCCTCGTTGTTGTTATATAAGAGAGAATAATGAAGCGCATGAGAGTGATAGAATGTACCCTTCGCAAGTAAGAAAAAAACCCAACAACCCTTTTTAGAATTTCTGATTTTTACAACCCTGAGTTTTGGTTAGAAGGGCCCATCTACACTGAATAAAATGCATCACTTGTTTGTTGCACTTATTCATCAGCTGAGCGCAACGATCTAAGGATTTTTCTACAAAACCCTTTTTCTCTCAAATATTGCTCACAGGTCTGATGAAATCTGTGTTAGTGAGCACTTCTCGTATGTGAGAGAATCCATCCACCTCAGGTGTAGCATATAACATTGGTGATTAGGTAGTATGATTACTGCACAATACAAAAAAAGTACACAATTTAGAGTGGCCCATCGTTGCAGGCTGCCTAAGGCACACCTGTGCAATATTCATGCTGTCTGTTTAATCATCAACTTGATATGTGACACCAGTTAGGTAGATGGATTATCTTGGCAAAGGAGAAGCACTCACTAACACACTTTAGACAGATTTGTGAATGACATTTGAGACAAGTCGACCTTTTGTTTTCACAGGGAAATCTTAGATCTTTGAGGCGTTGCAATTCCATTTTTGTTGAGTTTGTGTGTGCATGTTGTCTTTAACTGCCTGCATCATCCAACTTCTCCCTCATAAATACCTTGCTGTGAGGAGGGTTCTCATCGACCCGTGAGGTGACAGTACTGCAACAGTTCTGCCGTAACTCTGTAAACTCTTTCCATCCTCATCAACTCCACAAAGTTAAGGTCTGCCGTAGTGGACAAGAATCAAATTTGATGATGCACACAAAATTGATATGATATGATATATGATGAGATGATTTAACGTTTCCAAATTAAGTCAGGGATTTTCATTTCGTTGTTTGACATTGTGACTTATAAAATGCTATGTTTCAAGTTGTTAATATGTCTGACAGTATTTAGCTGTGGACTAAGAATGACTCAGTTTACCAGTAAACATAGATAATGCTTTAAAAGGTAAATTACATTTTCACATTTTAAAGTTACTTATTTAGTGTAATGTTCTTCTGTTGTTCTTTTTTGCGACTGAGCCAGTGTTGCCAATTGAGTGACTTTGTCAAACCATATTTAGAAGTATTCAGACTCGTCCTGGGACCCTTTCAAAAAGCAATTTATGATTTTCTATTTTTATTGGAGACATTTTGAGGCGTACCTCCCAAATGTGGTCTTTGTGGGATGTGTTTACCTCATTTGCGTGAAAAAAACAAATTATCGCTCGTCCACTCTGCATCATTCCAGTGTATTATTGAACATAATAATGGTGCGTCCATGAAGGAACCACAACCTGTCTGTTCACTCATTTCTGCATTCTATGGAAAACCGGGGATTATCCATGAAGTCCAGGTTGTCACATAACTCAGTCTGGAGCCACAGGAATGAACAGTGTGTCAAATATTTGTATTCAATTATGATTAATTTAAAAGCTTCTAATGAACCCAACTGTTTTGATACAATTCCACCACTACTGTTTTCTATGCCAAGAATTTAGGATTGAAGACACTCCAGGCCTGTGACCAGTAGTTTGTTAAAAAGGGAAACTTTGTCGATGAAAATGGTAGCTTGATTTAAACTTTTAATGGTGCTTTTAAATTAGTTTGTCCTAAACATGCATTTCACCCTCACTTCAGCATTTCTTCCTGGACATACTGTATAATAGCCGTAATGGTTACTTAACTATCTACTATCTACAACTTAATCTTGGCAAAGAGTGAGTAACACCCTCACATAAAATGTCTGTTTACAGGCATCTCTGAAACAGTTATGCTTCTGTTCTCCCCCATGGACAATATTGAAAGTCCGTATTTAACCTATTTGTTTTGTGTGAGGTAGTTGGGGAGAATCCACTAAAGCACAAAAATAACGTGCAACTTATGCATACTAAAAAGAATGAAGGTTAATAGAGCAGACCATTGACTTGGTGAGACCAAATATTTTAGGATGGAGACACAGGCGCAAACTATATGTAGTTTGATACAAATGCCTACAAACCTAAAGCCTGCAAACTTATTTTGAGCTCTTGGCTTGTTCTAGCTTCATTTTAAAACACAACACAACTATTCTTGGAGGGCAATTTCAAAGTCTCATTTTCTCAATTAATCACAAGTCGCTGAAGCACAAACAAAATATGGTAATGTGCTACATTCTGTATGCTTGAATAAATGCTTAATGTGTCCAATGCAAAGTAGTAAAATATGTCATGGGTCGTTGCCCTAGTTGAAGTGCACTAATGGTCTCCCTTCCATGGAATTAACCAAGTTCTACAAGTGCAACCCATAACTCCATTTTCATATCACTATAATGCAGCATCCTGAAAACTCCTTTCCCCTATTTATCTTCAGTGTTTTGGTTTTTGTAAAACACAATTGTGTAAAACATCGACAGCAGCTGAGACGTAAGACCTTTTGGCTGTGTGGATTCCCAAAAGGTTCATTTGTATTTGTTTAGCAGAGACTGCACAAAAATAAACGAAAACATGAATTTTAATAACCGCAATGGAATAATGCCTTCGTTCAATAATGCACAACTCGGTGAGACCCTGATAAGCCTTCTGTTCTTATCTGTGACCAATTTACTGCATCAGTAATGGTCACTCTCAAATTCAGAATCCACACTTTCCAACTGTCGTAAATGGCCTTTCTTGCCAAGTGGAAAGTAGTTAAAACCGCAGAAACAATGTGGTCTGAATTAAATGGCCAAAATCATTACCCCTTAAGCGTCTGTACTGATTGCCAGATGATGGTTGAGCTGCAGTGCTGAAATGGACATTCTTGAGCGTAATGTGGCAAGTGTGCAAGTGTGAATATTTTGGTAACAGTTGAGTTGTTCTTAATGAGAGGCGACCGCTGGAACACATGCATAAATAGTCACATTAATGTATGTTAGTGTGTTTCCCTAGAAACATATGGTGCAGAGAATGTTGTTTATGTCCTTGTGCATGTATAATGGTGCTAATTTGCCAACAAACTTAAAACAAAGAATGCACATTATCGAGTATTAAGCTTTGTTTAATGTAAATTGTTGGACACACATTACAGCACAATTTGCCCAAATTGGAAAATCTCTCTGGTTCTTGACTACTCAGGCAAACTGCATTTTACTGTAGATGTGTCTGAAGTACTCCTAAATAGGATTGTGTTGTTTCCAAACCAAAGACTTCACAGCCAGACAATGAAAATGGCCAGAAATTTAGAACACTCCAGCTGCAGCTGTTTTTGTTTGACATATTCTCTTTGCCTTTGAAGTCACTAGCTCAGTGGATAAATTGATCACTTCATTGTTTCTTGATACCACTTAATGGACCTCACCCACCCTCCTTGCATACCTTTGATAAGTCTCACCTCCCAAGATCTTATCTCGGCTAACACAACAGACAATCTGCTCGTATTTTCTTCACAAGGCCTTCCATTGGCTTGGCTAATAGTGAGCATTTTCGTACCTCTGCCTTCCTTCTTTTGGGTTTGATCTTTAATGGATTTATATACCCGTACAGTCTTAGACATACCATATTATTTATGTGTGGTTATGGCTAGCAGACAGAGTTGAATATCGCTGTTGTGAAGTGTACCCATCCCTCTTGGATGTTGCATCTTTCCCGTCCGTTGGCTTTGTGTGGGGGCCTTATGCATTAGCCAGGCTGCATTAGGTCTATTTACTTTGATTTAAACAGGATTCAGGCATGAGTTGTGCATCTTTTGGATGTTAGAAGTGCTGCAACACAAATGGGAAATGTGCACTGTGTAGTCATCATCGGCGTACGCAGCGTGCTCGATCACGGTGTTCCCGCTGAGTTATTGTCACATTTCGTCGGCCGTATCTAAATATGGAGGAACCGTTTCTATGTTAGGAGGTCCAGCAGCACTTCCCATAATCACAAAGAGAAAAAAGTTGACAACAGACCATGTTTTTATTGGTTTCCTACTTGATGGAAGACAGAAGAAGGACTAAAGAGACCTCCGGTGGCATCATTTATGAGAAAAAAAAATCACATTCGACAGTATTGTGCTAATCATTACAGTGTGCTTCGTGAATTTTCCTTCAGTCGTGCAACACACTCATGAGTGTGGTAAGGAAAGATTACTTACAAGCTGCATCATTTTCTGTGATCATTGAAATCTGATGGTTAGTTCAGTATATGATAGTTCATAGAGCTTAAGACGACTTAACAAAACAGACGGTTACAAAGCAGCAAACACGCCACGTACCTTTTATACGGCGCACACAAATGTGGTGGTAGGTCATGTTCCCTGCTCCACTCTGGTTTCAGAATTTCATACAGATCCAAACCATTTATAAGGTCTTTAGTTGCCTGGTATCAGTCTCTGGCTTCGCTGTTTAACCCTTTCCTTGTACAATCCCAACAGTTTTTTGCATTGTAACATGTTTTGCCTCACACAGAAATTCGACAAATACACAGCTATTGCACAGCCTTCACAGTAAGCCTTTTTTTACACTCACCGTGGCCTCCAACATGGCTGCCACAACCCACAATGCAAAGCAGTGCACAAGCCCCATTGCAGATGCATCAGAGGTCACAAACATAGCAAGCAAAGGGCTGTTTGAAAGGTAGTTCACTGTTGATGGGACATTTTGATTTCCTACGACTTTTGTAGGAGGGATTGTTTAAAAAATGGAAACACTTTCAGAAATTTAAAACAACAAATTGAACGGCTTGTGGGAGGAGACCACAATTGACCCCGCCCCGGTTGACAAAAATGGAAAATATTAGTCCGCCAGCACTGACAGCTTTGTCTTGTCGAAGTAGCATCCACTTTTGATTGACAGTGGGCATAAAGCTAAAAAATATTCCATCCTCACTTCCCCACTACTACACTCCAGGTTGACTGAAATGATATGCTTTGCTTGTCCATTGGTGCAAATATTGGGTGTTTTTTACTGTATGTAGAAGGGGCATCTCCTTTTGATAGAGAGGGTATCAAGCTCCATAAAGTTCCATCCGCATCCCTCCTGGGCATCGAGCGAGCTTCACACACCACTGACCGTGAGAGATAACAGACGCACTGGCTAGCACAGACTGGTTCTAATCACTGTTGTTAGTGGTAAAATACATGAAGTTTTAACTGCTTGCATGTCAGGGACGTGAAACTGTCATCAAAACATGTCTGACTGTGTGTATGGCTGCTCAATCACAGACTAAGGTGAATAACTTTTCACTATAGCAATTATGATTGAGTAATTGTTATTGATGAAAGAAGCTCATGAATCTTTTAATGGTCTTGTGCAATGTGCATGCCCTGCCATCTGCATGACCCTGGCTGTTGCCATCCATTTTTTTGTTGTAATCAAAATAAGACATTTGCAACCATCTGCTCTTACTTTTGGAAAACAATGACACTTGTCCCTATCATATGACATGTTACGGACCAAACCAGTAAATTGTTGTTTTTGGTTTTGTTTAATCGTTATACCAAATAAACAACAATTGGTAAATACAAATAATCAGAAAAAAAAGATTTTGCAATACACAATGCAAAAATTTTCATCTTTTTTTTTTTTATCTGATTGATGGAATAATGAATTATAACATTATACACAAATTAGATTAGTGACATCCCGAGAAGATTCTCTGAATGTTCTTACCTCCTGCCTCTGAATTAACAGCACCTCTGCTGGTTGCACCCAAGTAATGCACTCAATTTGTCCAAAGAAATAATTTTACTATCGGGATAGTACATTTCAATAGATATTAAATGGATATTCATGCTCAACCCAAGTGGCAATTTATTGCATTCCTATTGTATCTGCATGCTTTGGTTTGTTTTTAGCCTGAACTGAACTACTCTGTAATTTTATTCCAGGTTTTTGGTGACTATTACCACTTCAAGCATCGTACAGTGGCCAAGCGATCGTTGTCTGATCATAGGAATACACATGTTCGTCTACTTAAAGATCCCAAGGTAAGAGGTCAAAATTTCTGTCAATTTTTTTTTTTAATTGTACTTGGTGGAAGAAACACATTGATGTATATACTGAGCTTACAAATAGAAAATAAAAATTATTTTCACTTTTTAATGGATGAGTGCTATAATATCAATATTATTTATTACATATCCAGTTGTATTAAGCACATCTCTCATCAAGAATGATAACCCGAGGGTTAGTCCACAGCCCCCATTTTGAGTCATATATATATAAGTAAGAGAGGTGAAACACAGACAGCTATATGGGCTCTTGTCATAAGAGTGATGGAAGCTGAACAGGCTCTTCCCTCAGGAGGCCTGCAAGTCATAAACACTCCCGTGGACCTCCGAAATTCAGTTTAGTCTTCTTGACTGATCCTAATGGAAATTTCACATTTCTATATTTTCCAGCAGTCTTGCAAGTCAGTTTGCGGTTAGCTTGGAAATGAGCCTGTGCCCTACACCACTGCGAAGGACAAAGTGAAAATCTGTGTGAAATTAATATTCACAGCAATGGGAATATGAGGCATTTTGAAGCTAGAGTTAGTTCATATTAAACCCTGGCAAAGAACCTAAAACTTTTTTTTTTCTAATCATAAATTGAATTACCTAAATAACCTAATGGAATAAAACCAGTACATTCATAATTACCGGTAGTACAGTTTTTTAGTTACCTGTGAATATTTAACCAGTCGCACCTTTTTTACATAGGGTGGATAAAATTATGATTCAGCAGATGCTTGAAATGAATACGATTTTTTGATTTTATACTGTTGAGTCCAAAATTGTTTTTGAGTCACAGTCAATTTCTATTCTGTAATTGGGTATGTTTTGTCTGGAAATGATGCAAAGAAAGTGGTGAAATACTGCAAGACGTTTAATTTTTGACAAATAAAATAATTTTTTAAGCGGTTTTGGCTCTTTTTCCAGTGTAGCTCTAGAGACGGACTTGCATCCATAGGTAAGCGATCTAGCGTATCACGCAAATAGTAATTAATTGATGTGAATGACAAGTCTGTCAGCATGTTGACGTCACATCCGTACCAACATGCTGATGGTCATTAAAATTAACCAAGGGAATTATTTTGGCAAATACAAGACGAGACACAAAAATGTGAGCACCACACCATATAGTTATGGAACTTTACAAAATTGCTCCGTGCGTTTACCCATCAATACCTTGAAATGCGGAACGACAGCGATGCACTTTAACTTTCTTGCTGTGCAGCACAGGTGCAGGCTGGGAAAAAGGAGCAATTGTCTGCCGCTCTCGTAAGAACGAAAGCCACCTCCTCTCGATTTGGGATTTCCTTTACCACTGGGCCTCTATTTCCTGTTGTTGAATTCCTCTGTTCTCCACAGCACTTCAGAGAATGTGAAGCATTACCCTTTCACTTATCCCTTTGTAAAGTTCAGCATGGGTCACATAATGTCTCTTACCTTTTTTTTGTTTGAACTATTAATAATCTAAACAAAGTTGTTTTAAACAACAAATTCCACAGTTGGGTTTGCTGAAGTTTGATGAAGTTTGAATAAAAGGTGTTTCCAGCTTGTTGTGTGTTTAATTACGAACAACAAGATCTGGACCTTAGCCAGATCTCACTTGCTGGCTAACAGAGAACCCTTCTAACAGGGCCTAATGAGGAACCGAGGCTTGGCTATATTTACCACCTTAATTAATATCTATTATGAAGTCCACCTTTTTGGGGGGATGAAATGGAATGTAAATGTTTTGTTTGTTGCGTATTTTGTAGTCCTATGGATGCAGTGGTCTCTCAACTGTGTATTTTTATCTTGATTTTTCCATTGGCAGAGCTTTTGCCCTTTTGGATTAATCACGCACATGTGGACAGAAAAGTTACTCAGTAACTGAAAACAGACAAAACTGAATACATTAAAATGTACTTTAAAAAAAGTCAACTAATAAAAATCACGTGTTGTTTATCTTTGTTTTTCAACAGAATCATTTTAGAAAACAAACTCATTAAGCTGGCTTGGACAGAAATGACGACACACTTAATATTTTATTGCACAACCTTTCCGAGGCATCAAACACTTTATGTAACTCTCAACTCATTCACTCCCAGTTGTTTTCAACGCAGCTCCCCATACTGCCAGCTGTTTTTGATCATTTTGACTGATCTTTCAAGACCCACAGAATATTGTGTGCTGTGACGTTTTATATCCTGAACCTACCAAAAGAAACTCACTCTTCTTTCACAAGAAAAAAAAAGTTTAAAACCGTTTTGTTCTTTTATAATCAGAGATTTTGTGGCTTATTTTTTTGCTTCAGTGATACCTCAAACGGCAAACAACAAAACAAGCTTTTGATAGCAAAATTATTTTTTTCCTGATATACAACTAAGAAATGATGAGCGGACCTGACTCATCGCATGACTCGAGTTGAATGTCAGTGGCTTTTTTTTTTTTTTTTTTTAAACATGCCGTTCATTGTGAGAACTCCATCAGCACTTAACTGTTGCTGCTTCAATAGCAAACATAACTACTACCTCTACGATTTATGTATTTTACGCGTGTTATAGATTTGTAAATTGATGTTGTGTATAATTCTGCCTCTTTTATCTTATAGGATATGTAATTTAACAATGCTGTATTGTGTATCTGACACTTCATATGTTAGTTGAATGTAATTTTGGTGCTCCGTATGTTGTATGTATGTAGTTTTTAACTGTTATGTAATTTTATTTTATGAGGACTACAGATGGAAATTAGCATATTGCTAAATCTGGTGCAGCCATCTTTTTAATGTTACTGTACACTGTCCTTTTAATAAACCAAACTCAAACTCAAACTCAAACTTTCTACTAACTAAACGGCACACTGTTTTGCCCCTCATTTTTTAGCTTCTACTCCAAAGCTGTGATTTCAAGTCCAAAGTGACTGCAAAGTCAATTCATCTTTGAGAAACTAGAAGGCTAAGCCATCATGATAACCTCAGCTTTGTTCTATATTATATTTAATGTATTTAGAAAAAACATAATCTTCTTTCAATAAAATGATACATTTGTAGATATGGTGTAAAGAGTTATAATGACGAAATGCAAACATATAAGGTGTCATTAAAAACTTAAATTTTGCATACAGTATTATCAGGCCTAATCCTCTTGGACCGTTTCCCTCCACTGTGCAGTAAATAATGTTGCAAACATTAGGACCACTGTTGTCATTTTTTGAAAAATAGTTGCTAGAGATGTCTGAAAAGTCACTAAATACTGTACAGCAAAACCTTGCTAAGTTGCCAACACCACAGATGCATGTCGGAAATGATAAATGCTACTTCATTTGTATATTGCTTTTCCACCTTACAAGGCCCTCAACGAAAGCGCTTTATGTTAGACTATTTATTCATCGACTGATGACGCAGCATCAGGAGCAACTTGGGGGTTCAATATATTTCTCAAGGATACTTCGACGTGGCCACAATGGCATGGGATTGAACCCACAACCTACCTCACTTGTACCAACATATACACAAACTAAATATACAACTTTCAAAATAAAAGCAGTGTATATTTTGTGTTATTTTGGCTTGGCCAAATGGAGACATGTGGCCCACAGTCTGTACTTTGCCCAGGTGTGATCAATAGGGATCTGTTACCTGACAGTGATTTACAAATGTGAAATTCACAGACAAGCTGGGCGAGGCCTTCCTCCACACTGAACCCTTTCAATAATTGTACTTGGCATTGGCAGTAAATGGTTGGATTCCAGTTGACGAATGTAAATGTCCACAGCAGTGAATGAATAACTGACCCCAGTGCAAATCACAGTTGACCAATCAATGGACAACGGTGTATTTAGCATTACCCTGCGGAACTTTAACACACTACTTACTGCAACTGGTAGAATAATGAATGGGTGCTGTAAAATTGAATGATAAGGGTCAGATATTATGAGACTGTTTTTAGAACTAGCAACTAGTGAATATTTTTTTAGAAGAGTATACAAAGTTTTTAGGTGTACTGTGAAGTAATCCCAAATTCCTGGCTCGCCGCCATCTCGCCAACTTTTTTTTTTTTTTTTTTTGTGAGGCAATTATTTTATTGGTCGTTTCATGCTGAATGCATTCCATACCAAAGTCAATTTATCTGTACTGCTTTGTAAAAGCAAGCCTGTAGATAACTTTAAATGAGAAAATATTTCCATTACTGTGGCTGGAATTTCTGAGAAACACATGGGCTTTTGAGGGAAGTCAAATGTGGTGGCTACGCATGGCTGTCTCGCTCTGCTTTTAAGCTGCTATTTTCCTTTAACAGAAATCCAATAAAAGCTTGCTGAGTGAAATTTCTCACTTAACCATCCTTCATCCACTTTTGCCCCATTTTAAATCTCACAAAGTTAAAATGACATCAAAGTGCAGCGTGAATTTAATTTCACTATTTTTCTTTACATTTACATTCCTGACAATTTCATTTGTGTTGTAAAATATTGTACAATGACACTCACTCATTTAATCAAACCATCTCAAACTGAGCCGTATTGAATTGAATTGAATCCAATTGAAATGCATTGAATAAAACTGAATCTACTTTATAATTAACCTGCCTTGAATCTAACCCATGGATCGAGCTACGTATCTAATCGTCTTTTATTGGAGAGATACACACCTCTGTAATGATCAACTTTCCTTCCATGAAAGTCAACTGATAACCTAATCAGTTTGCAGGAAGTAATGAAAACATAATGCATGAGTGTGTCACTGACACAATACACTTTCAGTAAAAATTGGTACTACTTACCCCGCTCTCCCCTACTTGCACTCTGTCTGGAAAAGTGGTATCTGTGCATACATTTATCTATCATTATGTTGTAACTGTTCAAATAAGATGTCTAATCTTTCATTTCCTCTACCTCTACAATGCTTCATAAAGTTTAATTAGTCTCCTGCTACTTTGAAATTAATTAGCAAGGCAGCCACAATCTCCCTTGCCACTAATCTCACTGTAAACTCTCATCACACTGAAAATTTTAATATCTATTAAATCATTTGACACAATGACCCACAAACATGGCTGGTTCGTCATTATTTCTGTCTCAGTTTCCTTGATACTAATGTTGACCGGTGTCTCACTGTTGTTTTTGTATGCTCACTTGTGTGTTTAGGTGAGCTGGGCAGAGCAACAGGTGGCCAAACGCAGGAAAAAAAGGGATATCTACTTAGAACCAGTTGATCCGAAATTCAAGGACCAGTGGTACTTGGTGAGTTGGCGTTAGACTAAACTCAGATCCACTGTATATGTGTGTGTGTGTGTGTGTGTTTCTGTGTTCTTGAAACTGTCACTGCACACCGTTCTTGAAACTGTCACTGCACACCGGTTTGAGCTTCTTTTTTTTTTTTTCAAAAGTCAATACTGACAATAAAATGTCGAACTGTGATTGTTTCCCTGATTGATAATACAAGTCAGTTTGAATCTATTACGACGCAATTTTGCAGTTAAAGCAAAACAGCTTCTGTATAAGAATCTTTGTGCTTTTTAAAAGTGAGTCTTTAAATCCACATTTAGTATCACAAGAACTACACAATTAATCCTGAATCTCACGATTGATTTTTATGTTTTGCTGAATTTCTGTGAATGCCACGCTGCTAAAAGCATCGCTAACGACTCCTGTGAGGGTGCTTCAAATACATGTAGATTAGAATCTACATTGTAGATTTTCAGTGATGCAACAACATACATTTGGGAGTTGTCAAAAAACAAACAAACTGTATTATACACTTTGAAATACAACACGTTGGTTCAAAAAAATAAATGAATGAAAATATTTCATTTTCACTGCAACTATTACATTCACTACAGTAAAGAGATGGTATTTAAAACTTCAATAATGATCCAAAGGTACCGGATAAATAAATGATTTATTAAACGTGGATGCAATTTGTCTGGGAAAACATTTTTATTTTTAAATGTGACAGCGCACAAGGTTGAAAAGCTTATTAAAAGTGTCAATAGAAACTGGAGCAACACCTTCGCTTTTCTCAAATCCCTTTCACCGCTGGGATCAGCGTTGCTTTGATCAAATTGTATACATACACTTTCAGCATGGCTACAAAAGAGCTCTGCGCCTCTTCCAATGCTGTGTTCCAGTTCCTTTATTCATGTGTTGGGAGGCCGCCCTTTTTTTTTTTTGTTTACTTGACTGAAAAGAGAGTAGAGAAAAGGCAAAGCTGAGCAATGATGCATTACCTTCACTATTGAACTCTAGAACTACTGTATTGCTTTTCAAGACTATAATCACCAGTTTAATGTCTATGGGATAATAGCGCTGACCGAGGTTTGCTGGTGTCGGGCTGCTTGATTTTCATCAGTTTGTTTTTACTTTCTCTTTTTGTTCTCCAATTTCTTTGGATCGTGGCATGATGAATTTCATTTTGTGATCTTTCCGCCTACTTCACTTTATCCGATAAGTACTTTTTCAATGATTAGATAAAACAAATATGGTTGTGGGTATATCCAGTGAAAATAAACTATAAAAATAGTAATTAGCAATAATACTTGTTCAACATTGGGCCATTTCTAAGCTGCATTTTATATTTACTAGGGTTGTTTGTTAGTTTCAGATTGATTTAATGATCCAAAACCGACAAGCGTGAAAGATATTTAAGCACTGCAAATTGTTTTTTTACAATCTCACAGTGCATTGCACATCATTTAACATATCAACATTACAGTTTCACTATACCACAGTATTGGATTGTATTTCTTAAAAATATTGATTACGACACTCATCTTAAATCTTAGACAATAGACATGCTGGTGGCGTCTGGGGACCGACTCACCAGTTCCAAATGACTGGGACTAGCCACAATCTAAACACGGACATTCAAGATGAACTGAGCGAGCAGTGTCTGGGATAGTATGGGATGGATAACGATAAAAATTAATGTCTATTCTAAATAATGTATATGATTGATGCGTTATAGTAATGGGTTGATGGGGCCGGGTCTCGAATAAGCTTCGGCTTCTACCCGTCAGCCCTTCTTTCGGACGTCAATGTTGCAAATGATGTGATGTGATTGATGTAAACTGTAATGTGTCCGAAAGGAAAAAATGAATAAACTAAAACTAAACTAAACATCCTTTTAAATTTCTAACAAAATGTTCAGGGAGTTCCCAAGGTTATCAGTACGTCTTAAAAAGTTAAATGGCAACTTAAATTTAAATTACCACAGCAATTTATAATTTTCTACAATAAATATTTATTTTTTCCCAAATTTTACGATACCTGAAATCTTTAAACTTTCACATTTCTTTGCTTTAATGTCGAACAAATAAGGTTCACAACGTTCCCAGGGTTATCAGAATCTCTTAAAAGTTAACTGAAAATTGAAATAAATAGTTCCCTGAGATTAAAATGGTTTCCGTCCATCCATCCATCCATCCAACCATCTTCTACCACTTATCTGAGGTCGGGTCACGGGGGCAGCAGATTTAGGAGGGAAACCCAGACTTCCCTCTCCCCAGTCACTTCAACCAACTCATCCGGCGGTATCCCATGGACTTCCCAGGCCAGCCAAGAGACATAGTCTCTCCAGCGTGTCCTGGGTCAACCCCGGGGCCTCCCGCCGGTAGGACATGTGCACACCTCTCCAGGGAGGCGTCCAGGAGGCATCCGAACCAGATGCCCGAGCCACCTCAGCTGGCTCCTCTCAACGCGGAGGAGCAGTGGCTCGACTCTGAGTCCCTCCCGGATGACCATGCTTCTCACCCTATCTCTAAGGAAGCGCCCGGACACCCTGCGGAGAAAACTCATTTCGACCGCTTGTATCCGGGATCTTGTTCTTTCGGTCACGACCCACAGCTTGTGACCATAGGTGAGGGTGGGAACGTAGATCGACCGGTAAATCGAGAGCTTCGCCTATTGGCTCAGCTCTTTCTTCACCCCGACAGACCGATACAGTCCGCATCACTGCAGACGCTGCACCGATCCGCCTGTCGATCTCCCGCTCCATCCTGCCCTCACTCGTGAACAAGACCCCAAGATACTTGAACTCCTCCACTTGGGGCAGGATCTCATCCCCGACCCGGAGAGGACACACCACCCTTTTCCGACTGAGGACCATGGTCTCGGATTTGGAGGTGCCGATCTTCATTCCAACCGCTTCACACTCTGCTGCGAACCGCTCCAGTGAGAGTTGGAGATCCCGGCTTGATGAAGCCAACAGCACCACATCATCTGCAAAAAGCAGAGATGCAATGCTGAGCCCACCAAACTGGACCCCTTCAAGGCTTCTGCTACGCCTAGAAATTCTGTCCATAAAAGTTATGAACAGAATCGGTGACAAAGGGCAACCTTGGCGGAGTCCAACCCTCACTGGAAACAAATCCGACGTACTGCCGGCAATGTGGACCAAGCTCTGGCAATGGTCGTACAGGGGGCCCGGTACACCATACTCCCGAAGCACCCTCCACAGGACTCCCCGAGGGACACGGTCGAACGCCTTCAAATCCACAAAACACATGTGAACAGGTTGAGCGAACTCCCACGCACCCTCGAGGATCTTGCTGCTTAGGGTGTAGAGCTGGTCCACTGTTCCACGGCCAGGACGAAAACCACACTGCTCCTCCTGTATCCGAGATTCGACTTCCCGACGGACCCTCCTCTCCAGCACCCCTGAATAGACCTTACCAGGGAGGCTGAGGAGTGTGACCCCTCTGTAATTGGAACACACCCTCCAGTCCCCCTTCTTAAAAAGGGGGACCACCACCCCGGTCTGCGAATCCAGAGGCACTGTCCCCGATGTCGATGTCATGCGATGTTGTAGAGGCATGTCAACCACGACAGCCCCACAACATCCAGAGCCTTTAGGAACTCCAGGCGGAGCACATCCTACCCCGGGGCCCTGCCACAGAGGAGCTTAAAGTCGTCCGCTTAACTCGTCCTTAAGTCGTCCGCTGGTTTTAGATTTACTTTATATCGGCCGTCAGATTTTTTTTTTAAAAGCTGATACCGATATTCATCAAAATGCTCAATATCGGGCCAATTATCGGTCTATCCCTATTGTAGTTTGATAATCATTTGGTTTGAAATCGAGAGTACAGATGATGAACTGATACCATTTACAGCCATCATGTTATTACAGCTACCTTTTTACGTTGGACATTTTCCTGAACTCATTGTCAATGGCCATGACATTCTTTCATCTATTTTCAGCATCGCAAGTTTTTATCAGTCGCCATCAGCATTGTCACAGCTTGCCACTAAATACTCGTGATGGTTTTCGTGCCGATGGCATGACAGAGTTGAGGAACAAACATTATTGTGTCTGTTAGACGGCACTTACAATGCCTGCCATCTGCAAGGAGGGCTCATTGGAAAGTAGTACATCAGACCCTATATTTGTAACTACTGACGACTTAAGGATAGCTTTGAAGCAGATGAAAGCCACAGCTTTGAAAAGGTCAGACTGAATGTCAACAGCAAATCAAACGGCATACAAAATGATTTGTGAGCCATCGTCCAAGTCTCCAGTGTTTTGGTCTGCATTAATGACAAAGCAAATTTGTTGCACTGATACTTTATGACTGAATAACATGTCTTTTATAGCCCGCCTTATGGCTTCCCTGTTATTTTCCTTTCACCAAAAAGTACTTCAGCATATTTTGTGTGAATAAAACTTTAAAAATTGCCATTTTGCGGCTCTATGCTGAGTCTGAATGAAATGAAATCAATATAAGTGAAATCATTCATTTTTCCATCCTCAGTACAACACCAACCACCATGACTTGAATGCCAAAGCTGCTTGGCAGTTGGGCTACACAGGTAAAGGAGTGGTGGTGTCAATTCTGGATGATGGAATAGAAAAGAACCACCCGGACCTCAGTAAGAACTACGTAAGTAGAAAACCTTAGTTTTTCAAAAAAGTATTAATCCACTGCTCCACTTGTTGAAACATGTTTAATCATTTATTATATGTAAGTATCTGTGAATAATTTGCACTATTGGCATGTTTTGTCATAGGACCCAGATGCCAGCTATGATGTGAATGATGGCGACCCAGACCCTCAGCCAAGATATACACAACTTAATGATAACAGGTATATGCCGAGCATAATGCACTTTTCCTTGTCTTCTTGAGCTGAGCTAAACAGACCTGATAGTCTTTCATATTTCGCCATGGCTAGTCATTTCTCAAAGCGTGTCCAATTGAAGGTATTAAGATATTTTAACTTTTTAAGCCTCACACATTCAAAAAATGCACAGTTACTTTCTATTATGCACCCAGCCTTTATATCCATAATTGCAGTGACCTTTTATTTCTCTCTGTGCTATTAGGACGTTAATACCATATAGCTTGTATAAGGAAAGTAAATCTGCCCTCGGATAAAGGAAGTGTGTGTGAAGAAAACAGATTTATTGAAGTGGCCTCTGCAGGTGGCATTAGAGGTTGTTTACCACCACGGCGATGTCTTGCAGAGAATTGATTGAATTAAGTCATCAGAATTAATGAAAGCGAGTCAATCCCTTGGCTCTGAATGAACCCGCCTACAGTCCATCATCTGTACGACTTGTGACTTGCCCTTGCCTGAGGTTATTTTTCTTCTACTTGAAACTGACCAGGATATTGGCAGTAGGTAAGATAATGCTCAAAAATGGCACATTTGCAAACATAAGGCTGGAACTTGGAAAACAATAATCTTTATCATAATCAAATTTAGTTGTTTTTATTCAGTGTTTTAAATGACGCAATGCTATTCCCTTTTTACACAGTGACTGTCAGCTGTTTTAAAGCCGAGGTCCTCATATTGGCAGCCATTTCAAAGCATTTTAACTGATATGTCAGGACAAGCAGAATATGAAATGAAAAAATAGACTTTCCGATCACCTAAAAGAAGTTTGTTTCTATCGTTCTCCGTTCTTTAGTAATCTGCAGTCGAACATGGGTAGGTTTTGCCCAAATCGTATGCATCTGACCCTAAAACAGAGAAAACTAGCTTTCTATGAAAGTAAACATGTCAAGCAGAGCAATGGCTTTTTTGTGTGTTTGTGTTTTTGTTTTGCTTTTGTGCCACCACATGCTATTGAACAACAAAAACGACTCAGAAAGGCCTTTGATAAAAATGTACAGATATACACCTATGGTCCTTGCCAAGAACGACACTTGCGCACCCATGGCTTGAGTTGAACGTGGTTTTCCACATTCAATCTATGAACTTTGTCATCTTTTCTAATAATTGAGAGAAGATTTCTATTGCCTACTGCAACCCACTCTGTTTATACAGTATATTTACATGCTCTGGTTAAATGTGAGATTCACAGCCTAATCTTTATCTTCTACTCAAAATTGGTGCTGTTCTGAATAAAAAATAAATAAAAAAATGCAAACCCGCCATCTACAGTGATTTGTTAGTCATTACAGTAGTTTATAAATATGAATTTCACAGGCAAGCCACGCTAGACCCTCTTCGTACTTGACAAATATATACACTTCGGTGGCAGAGAGTAAACAGATGGATTCGAGTGGATAAATATAAACATGCGCAGCAGTGAATGAGTTAAATACATATAAGAAGATGAAAATCAGTTCTGAATCTGATAGTTGCCAATAGAAACCAATACAAACAGGATATACCCTATAATTGTGAAATTCTTCCTTCAAAATGTGCTAGTTGATAATGCAATCACACACAGCTACCCAAACAGCATACCGGCGGTAGTTCGAATCATCAGTGCGGTGCAGAGACCATTAAATAGGGGAAACGATGGCGTACAGGAGCCAGTGGAATAATTTTAAGCTTGCCTGCCTCTTGAACTTATTGGAGGGGGGAGTCAGTCTAGGCTACAGTAATCGGTCTGTAATCTTTTAGTGTGTTTACTTCTGTATAAGCACAAATAGTTTATGAGATGCATATTTACCTCTTAATGTGTTTTTGCACTTTAACCCCCCCCCCCCCCCCTTTTAAGTATAATTGAGTTTTGTTTAATAAGTTGTTTATTAATTCTGGAAATGTTTTCTCACTGTCAAAATCCAAAATATTGTAACTATGAAAATGTGGTTGAGCCACTCGCTGGAGGAGCTGCATACTTTGACAGTCCTGCCAAGGCAGACTTAAGCACCTCTTGCGGCTCATAGAGGCCCAGAGCCCAGCCAAGGCACTTGCTATTGATGTTTCTCTCTTGCTGCACCTCTCGCTAACCCTGGCTCATCTCAGCCCTTATCTCATGCCACCCGGCTCCCTTTACCTTCCCCGTGGCAAGACCGAATGAGAGGCGTCGTGTTTGGGCTGCATTCGGGTCTTACAGTGGGTCGGTGCAGATGCATGTGTAAACAACCAGTGGGCAGGAAAACTGTGTAAGGTTGTGTTAGACTGAAAGTGTCTGTTCGCCTGCAGAAAGCCCAACTCTGTTCACCTCCATAAAGCTGTCTTTCTTTCCCAACATATGGGCTGCAGTGAGGATGGCTCGGTAGCAATGTGACCATTCACCCTCTTGTTTATCTAAGAAAGCATGCTGTCGAGATGTTTCTTTTTCCAACGTTTCCTTCGAGTCCCATCAGGAAGGTTTACAAATGTGCATTTTCTCAATTCACTGCATTATTCCTGAACGACTTGGCTCATATCGACCAGGTTGAGTGCAGAGGATGCCAACATGATTTCAAAGAAGTATATTCATTATTCATGTTTTATTACCATGCAGAGTTTTTCTTGATGAACCTAAGGAAAAATGTTTTGATTCTACAAAATCAGCACTCTAGTGCATGTCATACTTATTTTTAGTTGACAGTACATTGGCTCAACACTTTATTCATTTTCTCACAGCTCTATAAACATCAAGACCAATTGGTAAACAGCATCTACTATAGCTTAAATATTCTCTAGTATTTATTATAATTAATGATTTAGTCTATGATGAGGTTTCAGGGGAAAGTAGAGACAAAACATGATGAGTTTAAAATCACAAAAGCCAACAAGCGCCATTTTGACTAAAATAGAGCCATGCCAACAACTATCACAGCATTGTTCAATGTTGCAATTGCTAACCCTGCAAAAACAGCTCCTATGTAAAACCGATTGAAAGTAACAGTTTTATTTCAGAAACCGATGACTGCTATTCCATTTTTACAGTATCATCTGCATTGAAGCCAATCATACGTAGCCTGCTGTATACGTCTTCAAACGTATGCTCCCATGATTTCTCATTAACTTGCTGCCAATTACATTGTGCTGGAACGTGAGCACAAAATATGATAAATGTCATGAAACTCATCCGTAAGGTTGCTGTTGGTGTTCAGTTCATCGATTCTACGGGGAAGCCTTTGCTGATCAAGTAGCTCAACAGATGTTGAGGATAGCAGCAATGAAGACTGCAAATCAATGTAACTTGTGACCTTTGACGGTTTAGAATTAACAATTAATTTAAGGATTAGTTCAAGACTAATTCTAGTCTTTAAAAAGTTTGACATTTTTCTTTTTTTTAGAATTTAAAAGATAATGAAATCTAGCTAGCAATAACTTGGAAACCATATTTATTTTTTTAAACAAAGTGGCAAGAAACATACGCCAGCATTTATAAATACTCCAAATTGTTTTATTTTATTATATATTTTTTTCCTGTTAAACCAACCTTTTTTTCCACAATGCAACTTGCCATAGATCATTATGCATTATGTTTGACTTGACTTCTTCCCATGTGACGCTTCACAGAAAAGTTAAATGAATGTTGTGGAGCTCAAGGAATGACCGAAGTATCAACCAGAATTTCTGATATGTTCACTGATAACTGCACATTTGTCTGCTGCAAATGTTTTTTCGTTGTAATTTATCTACAGACACAATTTGGAATAGATTTGTATGACCGTAGCCTTTCCAAAGCAAATCTGTGGAACTGACTCTCAGTTATGGTTTTGCGCAGTGATAATGGTATTGCCAGTTGCAGATATGAATACTGATCTTGTTCTATGCCTTGGGCCTACATATAACTTTGATGTAATGCAAATTTGCCTCACTATTTAGACTTTGCCATGAGCTACTTGTTGTAATCAAAACATGACTTTTGTGAAGTGGGTCTTTGTTAACCCTGTCTCTTTATTAATGCCACTTTGTCAGGTGCATCCTGATTTATTAAACACTATAAAAGATGTATATTTGATGGAAGTTTGTTACTTACCAAGTAGTGTTGTGCTTGGTTCCTCTTACAGATCAGTAGTGTAATAATGCCCAGTTTGGGATACTGCTACTGTGTGCATAGTATTCTCATCTGGAGAAAGTCAATCAGATTCCTAAACCAAGAAATGAATCCCTCTCCCTTGATCGCATTTGTATTCCATGAAACCATCTACCGGGCTCATGTCTGTAATGAATGTGTCAAAGGCAGAGAGCTTGAAAAGGGTTGCTTGAATGCTTATCATTTATCTCCTTTTCATCAGCAACATCCCAGGCATGTATTCTACACGACAACAGCAGTACCCCAGCAGAATGGATTTCAGGAAGTGCTAAGATAAAATGTTTTGGAAAATCGCCAAGATGATGTGTGTGGGTTTACTCTTCTATCATTTTTTTGGTACTTTGTGTGTTTTACCATCCTTCCTTCCTCCCTCCATGTAACGCATACAAAAGTAATTGCCCGTGACACTTAAACGTTAGCGCATTGCCTATGTTAAATGACTAATGTCCACTTCCTTAGCTTGCATAATGCATATAAATACACTTAATTATAGTCTGGGAATATGTTGTGATTTGTGATCATTTTAACCTGAATGCTGCACTTTTTATGATTTGTGTGCCAGGTCAGCAAGTATGCCTAATTTGGCTGGACGAAATTTTGCTTGTATAGTAGTTTCTCTTCTGCATTGCCTGATTTGGCACATGGACTTGGGCTTCCCGTTTGGGGCTGGTTAAACCGCAACAGGGGTCTGTGATATGTTGAAGGGCATTAGGAATATGTAGCCATCTGGCCGACAAGGGGAATGCACCTGACTAGAATGTGCTGATCAGCTACTCTTTCGAACTTCAAAAACTAGATACATTACAACAGAGGATTGGGAATAATGAAAGACACCGTGTTAAAATGGGAAATGGTATTCACACAAATCCATCTCACATGTAGAGGATATGTTGTTATTTTCCCTTTCCTTTGATGTATTTTGTGCACACCCCTCTCCAAGGTTAACAATGCCTGTGGGTTGTAAATAATATATAGTGCATTCACACAGTGCCAATAATGTTTTTTCTTTTGACAAATATGAATTTAGGTTTGTTTGAAGAAATCAAAGCCAGGAACTTTTCTTCATACATTTGTTTGTCTCCGCACAACCCTATCACCACATTTCTTAAACAGCACATTCTCTCACATGCAATATTATTGGCCGAGTGCATTACTTGGCCCTATATAAGTGCACAATAGAATGCTATATTTTTAGGTGAATGATTAATTCTTCTCAACTCCCTCCCTTTTTTTGTAGGCATGGAACACGTTGTGCAGGAGAGGTGGCGGCAGTAGCCAACAATGGCATCTGTGGAGTTGGTGTGGCTTACAATGCCAAGATTGGAGGTATGTTCTCTGGAGCACATTACATTACTTTCTTTTGATAAACCCAAGTAAGTAATGACAGCCTCGCCTTATGAACATAATGGTTTCAACAAAGTGTTAATAACAGTACTTTGGTGTTGCCGCCGCCCGGGGCATTCCGGGGGGGGGGGGGCGGTGCTTGCTTTGCTGGGCCGCGGTTGACGGCTTCTTTCTTTGGTGGCGGTCCTTATACATGCCAGATCCATCACACCAGCATCTACTGAAACTTAAACAGAATTCGCCTCTCCCTCCCACTGCTCGTTGAATCAGTGGGTGCTGGTGTCTGTGGTTGTCACTTTGCTTTATCTATCCTTCCCTCTTTCCTCTCTTTAGTTTTTCCTCTGGTCACTTGAGTCCTCCTCAATTTATTGGAAGTTTGAGGTTTCTGGGGTTGGCATAAGACTCTGGTTTTGTAACCACGCAGGAGGTGCTTGGTTGGTGCTGGATTTCACTTTGATGGACTGGATGTACTGGTTTCTATGGATCTCACTCTGCCTCATCGATCCTTCCCTCCTTCCTCTCTTTAGTTTCTCCTCTGGTCTCTTGAGATCTCATCAATTTGTTGGAATTTAGAGGCTTCTGGGGTTGGCGTAAGACTTTGATTTTGTAACCAAGGGGAAGGCAGGAAGTGTTTGGTCGGTGCTGGATTTCACTTCGATTTATCTTTCTTTTCTTTTTATCTTTTCTGACCTTTTCTCTGGTCTCCGGACCATTTGAACCTCACGACTCTGGCGAGATTCTGTAGTACCTGATTAAGGTGAAGGGTAATGGGATTTTTATGAGGTTTTAGGTGAATTAATGAGTATAAATTTATACGTATTTGCACGCACGCACGCGCACACACGCACGCAAACGCACGCACACACACACACACACACACACACACACACACACACACACACACACACACACAAAAGCGCAATGATGATAAGACGTTGAATCGGTAAGACTACCGAATGAACAATTCTCAGCTCTAAAAAAAAAAAAAAAAAACAAACAAAAAAACTGTACTTTTGTGTAATTTTTGACTCGGTTGGGGAATCCAAATCAAAGTCGGATGATTAAATTAGCAAATTAACTGCTTCATTTCAATATAAAATATTAAGGTCTTGCTTTATTTCATAGCGTTCATTTTGATGTATCGTCAAGCTTTTACCACTCCCAATGTATTCATGAGCGTCGTTGTCAACATGTCAACAATTATATATCATAAGTTATTCTGTGATTCCCACAGCTAGTCTGTATACATTTTAATGAAACTGGATGATCAGAAATATTGTAAATATTGTAAAGATGGCTTACCTAAAAAGAAAAGAGAGAAAGTGTCATTTGATGTGAAGAGACATGGCAGTGAGTGCTGTTGTCTCTAACTAACAACAGAAGGGCTTTGGAGATTTTGATGCCACATCACAGACTTGGGGCGACATCTAGTCAACAGAAAACACATTTGCACAATGTTGCTAATACCCTGCTCTGATGTTTACAACACAACCGCAACTAGAACAAGGCCTGGTTGCTTGAAACAGTCTTTATAATTGATGTATGCTGTGGTGGTGACAGACCCACAGTGTTGAAAGTTAATTTGACAAGCGTTCTGAGTTTTTCCATTTTCCCAGCCTTTAACAATTGCTTTTTATAAGAAATGATTACAATTTTTATGTTGCTTTAATTTAGTTTTCACATTCGCTCTGACAGTCCTATTCTGTAATTAGTTTGAAACACTTTCTTCATATTCAAAGCCAATTAATGTAGTTAGGTGATTGAAGAGTTAGATGAGAAAATGTGGCGTTAGGTAAATTTGTTATTTTGTTTTTTGCCTTTTTTAAAGACACCATAGCAGTTCTGAGTTTTCTCAGATCTGATTGCTGAAATTAATTGAACACTGTTAAAGCAGCAGTGATGAATTGGTTCTAGATAGGTTTTTGCAGCCTTCGTCAGTGATATTTTCCTGACACCTGATTTCCATATGGGATGTTTTTTTTTCCCCTCCTTTCCAGGAAATAAAAATCGGGCAATGTTAAGATGGTTTACTCATGATAAATTAGTCAGTAGAATCTAATGAATGTGTTTACAGGATGTTTTCAATTGCCTCTAATGTGGCTTCTCCAGATGTAAAGTTTATTCTTTAAGCAGCAGACGTTGCTTTTATCCGAGCTGCCTGTTATTGATCTCTCCTCCATGCCACTTCCAGCTGTTGTGTCAAATTTGGATGCCTCACTGAAAAACGCCCCCCCGCTCATCTTTTATGATCATTCTAGGTGCCTTGAGGGAATATCGCATACACTCTCATCAAGATAAAAGGTGTGCTGTGTGTGGTCTCATAGGTGGAGCAGCCTTTACAAGCGTATCAGCTGTGAAGTCTTGTTTCAAACAGCCAATTTAGAACTAGTTGGAACAAAACACATCCAGGTACATGTTCACTTTTGCCAGCCATTATATCTCGCAGACTCTTAAGTCAACTGAGAGAAAAATTAGTCTATCTACTCTTCAGGAAAGTAAATCTAAAGGAGGTTTAGAGGCACCAAACTTTATGTACTATTATCTAGCTAATCAACTACAATATCTTGTGCTATGGACACAACCCAACAGAGATACTAACTGTTGGTTGGAATTGGAGCAGAAGGATTGTAATAATCTTAGACTGTCAGATTTACTCTTTATTACAAAATCAATAAGACGACATAATTGTTTTAAAAACCCAATGATAGCCGCCACCCTGACTGCCTGGTGGAAGGCATTAGAAATTACAAACTCCCAATTGGCGCCCTGTGGGCTCTCTCCCATTTGGCATAACCCCGACTTTCAACTTAATAATCAGTCGTTCCATTTAAGCCTATGGGAGCAGAAAGGAATTACACACCTTCATCATCTTTTCTCAGATAATAAGTTTATATCATATACAAACTTGGTCCAGAAATATGAAATAAAAAAGGGAAATTTCTTACATTATCTGCAAGTTAAAAATATGGTTAAGAAACAAATCCCAACACTTCAAGATACGCTCCAACTGCCTGTCTTAGCTAAAGATATTATAAAGCTTTCTCCAACAACAATAAAGAAAATATCAAAAATATATAAGTTATTTTTATACACAAATAAAACGTATTTACCGACTTTAAAATGGGAAAAAGACTTGTCTATAGTTCCGGAACCAGACTTTTGGACCCAAATCTGTGAAAATGTATTTAAAATGACCAAACAGACAAATTTGCAACTTATCCAATATAAGATACTTCATAGAACATATATTACACAATATATGATGAAAAAAATGGGACTCTCTGACTCCGACATTTGTCTCCAGTGCTCACAAAACACTGCCGATACTTATCTTCATGCTTTATGGTCATGTACTCCAGTGCTGCATTTCTGGACTAAAATCTTGGAAAAGCTCGCTGATATATTAAACTGTAGGCTTCCTTTATCTCCAAGACTGTGTTTACTAGGTGACTTAACAATAACTGAGCGACCATGTAAACAATCTCAATCTATATTTATAGCCCTTACTATTGCTAAAAAAATAATCCTTGTCAATTGGAAAAATAAACAATCTCTAAATATCGACCACTGGTTAAACTTACTAATAAATTATATCTCAATGGAAAAAATCTCTGCCTTAAATAAAAATCAAGTATCAAGATTTAAACAAATATGGTCTATGTACATAGAATATTTTAATCTCAATTTGGCAACTTAATCCTGCCAAGATTCTGCCTGTTAACGAGAGCCACCACATCGTTACAACTTCTGTTTTCGCTGCTCCTGTATTTGGTATTTTGTATCTGATTGTTTTTATTTTTATATAGTCAGGAACCTAGTTGCTGCTAGTGGGCTCGAGCATACCACACTATACGACACTATACTCAATAACTCCTTAAGATCTATTTCTAGTGGGCACTAAGCATCAACACTTGGTGTTACTGCATGCTAATTAGTCAATTTTCTTGACGCCGTCCCCTGTGGTCGGGCGGGGGTGGTTCTGCCCCCCCCCCCCCCCCCCCCCCCCCCGTTGTCTGCTCGGTGGCGGTTGCGTCTTGGCCGCTCCCTGGGCCCCCTGTGGGGTGCGGTGTTGGGGTGCTTCCCCTGGTGCCCGGGGCGGTGCCGTCCCGGCGCGGTCCGCTGCTCCGTGCCCGGCGGCGCGGTTCGGGGTGGGTGGGCCTCCGGTGTGCCCCGTGGTTCCCTCTCCCCTCCCCCTTCCTCCCCCCCGTCGCCTCTCCCTCCTCGCCTCCTCCCGCCCATCCTCCTCTGCCTCCCGGTCCCTTTTCCCTTGTCGCCCTCCCTCCTCCTCTCCCCCCCCGCCTCCTGCCCTGCAGCCGCCCTTTCGCCTTCTTGTCGTCTTCTCCCCGCTTCCCCCGCCCCCCCCCCCCTTCCCTGTCTGCCCTGCGGCCCCTCCCCCTCCTTCTCCCTGGGCCTGGGGCTCCCTCCCCGGCCCGGGCGTCGGGCTCCGGGGGCCGGGCGAGGGTTTGGGGCCTGCCCCGCTCCGGTATAACTCCTGGTGCCCCGGGCGGGCCCCGGTGGCTGGTGGGCTGTCCGGTAGCCCTGCTGCGCTGGCTGTCCGCCCATTGTGGTGCCGGGTGGATGAGGTGGGGGGCGGCGGGGGGTGGGGGTGCTGGGGGGCGGGCGTGCCACCTACACCCGCCGGGTTGGGTGAGGCCCCGCTGGTCGCTCCTCTTACTCACTTCACTAGCTTGCACTATACACTTTGTAAATATACACATAGGGCACACAACACATTTCTTGGTGGGGTGGGGAAGGGTGGAAACACCGTCTTCACCCTTCAACTCCCCTCCAATTTTAATGCACCTCACGTCCAAGGGGAGGGGTGAGTTGGGGCGGGGAGCCATCAGAGGGGATGGACTGCAGTGCCTGGCAGCGCTGTGGTCCCCCCCATTTGTGTCCCTGCCCCACCACTTTGTCCCTCCATTCCCTTTTTTAATGCACCACACATATACATATTCATTTTTTGGGGGGGGATACGGGTGTGTCGGAGTAGGGGAAATTTTTTCCCTCTGCTCCGACTCACCTGCTCCCAATTTTAATGCACCACACGCACACACTTGTATATACACTGGGTGGGGCCACATTCACGGTGTAAGGGTAGAGCTCGCCAGTCGGCGAGCTGGCGGACTCAGTAACAGGGTTAGGTGTCACTTGTACTCTGGCGTGACGACCGGGGCCTCTCCCCACCGGGCTCGGTGTTCTGGTGTCCCGCCTTCTCCCCTGGTGCTTCCTCCTCTGCTTCCCCCCTCCCGCCGCGGTGCAAATCTCGCGCGGCTGGAGGTGGGGTGGGCACATCTTCCCTCTCTGCGCTGCTGCCCGGTGCCGGTTTCCGGGGGGGGGTGGGGGGTTCTCGCGGGGGGCCGGGTTCGCGGGGGGGGGGGTGGCGGCCGTCGGGGGGGGGCGGCTTGTTTGGGGGGGGGGTGGAGGTATGGGTGGGTGGGGGGTTGGGTGCTGGGGGTCGGGGTGTGTTCGGGGGTTTGGGGGTCGGGGGTGGTGGGGCCTGGGTCGTGGTGGATGGCGGGTTTGGGTGGGGTGCGGGGGGGTCGTGGGGGGATGGGGGCTGGGGACCGGTGGGGCGCTGTGGGGGCCCGCTGGGCCTCGTTCTGCGGCCTTGGGCTCGGGGGTGTGGGCCGGGGCTGGGGCGGGGGTGTTCCGGGTATCTGGGTCGGCTCGCTGACCGGTGTCCGCTCGGGTGGCTTGGGGGTGGCCTTGGTGCTGCCGCGGCCTGGGGATTCCGGGGGGGGTGGGGGGGGGGGGGGGTGCTCGCTTTGCTGGACCGCGGTTGACGGCTTCTCTCTTTGGTGGTGGTCCTTATGCATGCCAGATCCGTCGCACCAGCATCTACTGAAACTCAACAGAAGTACCCTCTCCCTCCCACAGCCCCTTGAATCAGTTGGTGCTGGTGTCTGTGGTTCTCACTTTTCTTTATCTATCCTTCCCTCCTTCCTCTCTTTAGTTTTTCCTCTGGTCACTTGAGATCTTAATTTATTAGAAGTATGAGGTTTCTGGGGTTGGCATAAGACTCCGGTTTTGTAACCACGCAGGAGGGGTCTTGTTGGTGCTGGACTTCACTTTGATGGATTGGATGTACTGGCTTCTATTGATCTCACTCTGCCTTATCGATCCTTCCCTCCTTCCTCTCTTTAGTTTTTCCTCTGGGCTCTTGAGATCTCGCTAAATTTGCTGGAATTTAGAGGCTTCCGGGGTTGGCGTAAGACTTTGATTTTGTAATCATGGGGAAGGCAGGAAGTGTTTGGTCGGTGCTGGATGTCACTTTGATTTACCTTTCTTTTCTCTTTATTTCTTTTTTTTCTGACCTTTTCTCTGGTCTCCTGACCATTTAAATCTCACGACTCTGGCAAGATTCTGAAGTACCTGGTTAAGGCGAAGGGTAATGGGATATTTATAAGGTTTTAGGTGAATGAATGAGTATAAATTTATACGTATTTGCACGCACGCACGCAAACGCACGCAAACGCACACACGCAAACGCACGCACGCACGCAAACGCACGCACGCAAACGCACGCACACATACACACACACAAAAAAAAAAAAAAAAAAAAAAAAAAAAAAAAAAAAAAAAAAAAAAAAGGAAAAGAGCAATGATGACAAGACGTTGAATCGGTAAGACTACCGAATGAACAATTCTGAGCTCTTCAAAAAAAAAAAAAAAAAAAAAAAAAAAAAAAAAAAAAAAAAAATATTAAGGTCTTGCTTTATTTCATAGCGTTCATTTTGATGTATCGTCAAGCTTTTACCACTCCCAATGTATTCATGAGCGTCGTTGTCAACATGTCAACAATTATATATCATAAGTTATTCTGTGATTCCCACAGCTAGTCTGTATACATTTTAATGAAACTGGATGATCAGAAATATTGTAAATATTGTAAAGATGGCTTACCTAAAAAGAAAAGAGAGAAAGTGTCATTTGATGTGAAGAGACATGGCAGTGAGTGCTGTTGTCTCTAACTAACAACAGAAGGGCTTTGGAGATTTTGATGCCACATCACAGACTTGGGGCGACATCTAGTCAACAGAAAACACATTTGCACAATGTTGCTAATACCCTGCTCTGATGTTTACAACACAACCGCAACTAGAACAAGGCCTGGTTGCTTGAAACAGTCTTTATAATTGATGTATGCTGTGGTGGTGACAGACCCACAGTGTTGAAAGTTAATTTGACAAGCGTTCTGAGTTTTTCCATTTTCCCAGCCTTTAACAATTGCTTTTTATAAGAAATGATTACAATTTTTATGTTGCTTTAATTTAGTTTTCACATTCGCTCTGACAGTCCTATTCTGTAATTAGTTTGAAACACTTTCTTCATATTCAAAGCCAATTAATGTAGTTAGGTGATTGAAGAGTTAGATGAGAAAATGTGGCGTTAGGTAAATTTGTTATTTTGTTTTTTGCCTTTTTTAAAGACACCATAGCAGTTCTGAGTTTTCTCAGATCTGATTGCTGAAATTAATTGAACACTGTTAAAGCAGCAGTGATGAATTGGTTCTAGATAGGTTTTTGCAGCCTTCGTCAGTGATATTTTCCTGACACCTGATTTCCATATGGGATGTTTTTTTTTCCCCTCCTTTCCAGGAAATAAAAATCGGGCAATGTTAAGATGGTTTACTCATGATAAATTAGTCAGTAGAATCTAATGAATGTGTTTACAGGATGTTTTCAATTGCCTCTAATGTGGCTTCTCCAGATGTAAAGTTTATTCTTTAAGCAGCAGACGTTGCTTTTATCCGAGCTGCCTGTTATTGATCTCTCCTCCATGCCACTTCCAGCTGTTGTGTCAAATTTGGATGCCTCACTGAAAAACGCCCCCCCGCTCATCTTTTATGATCATTCTAGGTGCCTTGAGGGAATATCGCATACACTCTCATCAAGATAAAAGGTGTGCTGTGTGTGGTCTCATAGGTGGAGCAGCCTTTACAAGCGTATCAGCTGTGAAGTCTTGTTTCAAACAGCCAATTTAGAACTAGTTGGAACAAAACACATCCAGGTACATGTTCACTTTTGCCAGCCATTATATCTCGCAGACTCTTAAGTCAACTGAGAGAAATACAGTCTGAGTGGTCTGGAATCCTGTCTTAACTTTCAAAGTTGTTCTTGGCACTAAATAATGCATTCCTAGCTCTATAAAAATGCTTCAAAATAAACCTTTAACATATTATTGTGAAGTTTGGGGTCCAAGTATGAAATTTGTCCTGGCACGGGCTACAGTGGCATGCCACACATTCACTGAACATTAAAGTGATGAATGCATACACTGTCCAAACATTTTGAAAGTCCAATAATAGACAAATAATGTTCTTCGAAAAAAACAAAAAAAAACAAAAAAACTGGGATAGTAATTTGTAGCAAGAGGGCACATTTACCTTTCTAATTTTACAGATGACCAGACATGACGCCTTATTCAACAAAGTGTTTGTAGACATGCACACATTGAACCGTAATGTATGTGTGTCTAGGGTATCTTCCTGGTTATGTTGCTTATTTATGACCTTGTGGGGGTTTGGGGATACTTTTGAAGCTCCTCTATGAATTATAAAACCCTTGCACAGAAGTTGACGTTACCACAGAAATGCTACAAAGTCCCGTTTGATGCTTTTGCAGTATGGCTTAGTGATGGTGCTTGCTTTCTGGGAATAGAGCAGCATATTGTCAAGGGGAAATTATGCAATGCACCAAATGTGTTTTGGAACATGTGTTTTGGTATTGTATTTCATTTCTTACTACTAACAGAGTCTCGGAGGAATGTCACTGATACAAAAAGTATACGCAAGAGAAGAATGTAAACACAACATAAGAACTTAGGACACAAGTCATTGTCTACAAGCCTTTCTGAAATCATTTGTTTGATCTGTGCTTATTTCTGTCCGATTTACTGTGTTGTTTCAATCAAAAATATTTTTGTATCTCATTTATTCATCTTTCATTTGATACACTTTGATTTGGGCAGTGAGGCACACTCATGATGAGTCCTTTCATCTTTCTATTAGAATATTCTGTTTCAGAAATTGAGTGGAAGCGCCAATGCAGCCGAACTTGATCATTCTGAACCATTTTGAGCACAGCAGCAATTTATTCGTTTTTAATGTTTGTGGCGAGGTCATCTATGTTTAAACAAAATAAAAAAAGAGAGAGAGAGAGATGCACAAAGATGAAACATCAGTTGCAAGCTGACAGACAGACTGTCTGCTCAGAGGCAGGGCTGGACTGGCCATCTGGCATGCAGGGCAGATGCCCGGTGGGCCGGTGTCACACCCAAAAGGAACACAATGAACTCACTAGAATTATGCAAATAAGCAACACCACAGTAGTACCGCTGTGTGCCTCACTGCATTTGAGTTACACCTCCCCTAAAATGGGAAGTACAATGGATTGCTTGGGCCGCACAAAGTAAACACACAACAAATTTAAACCACCGCTGTCGTGAAGAGGAGATAAATATACACCCATTCAAATGTTATTTTTGTGATAGAAAAATGAAATCAAGACGATTAATGGAAAGTTTTTCCCTGTACAATTTATTAATCTTTATTTTTGATTTTTTTGTTTGATTTATATATTTATTTTTTCTTCTTGCAAGGATAATCAAGCCTAAACTAAGAACGTGGTTGCACAAAGGTTCTTATAACTGGAGATGTGGCTGTGCTCAGAGCCAACAAATCCTAATCAAACTCATTAACTCATTTGCTTCCAAAAATATATAAATACATTCTAATTTAAATGTATTGTGTCCCAAAGACGTATGTATATATTTGTTTGTTTGTTTTTTATGCTAGAGCATACAGAAGGCTTTGATGCAGCCTCTCAACTGCAGACAATGGGTGCAAAATGGTAGTAATTACAAAACACGGCCAGCAGGTGGCAGCAGAGTATAATAGATCAACCAGGCTGAAAACAAGCTGTTTCCCCACAATTCCAAGCAGATTTGTGAATAATGATGAAACTTAGCGATATTATAATATAAATTGTTGCAAACGGAAAGAGATATAAACATACTTTTTTTTTCCCTCCCTGATGGTAGGTTCCATGTTTTTATAGCAACAGAACACAATATTTTGTGGCCCTTGCAAAATCGGTCAAAATTCAGTGAAACAGCCAGGAACGAAGGGGGTTGCTTCAATGAAAATGGCTGGAAGTGAATGAGTTAAATGGAAGTAGTAGGCCAGCTCTTCTACCATTATAAAGTCACTCTTAATAAAGTTAAATGGTTCGAGTAGGCTTTTCATCACATTCTCTTGCTTTCTTGCAGAAGTGTGACGGTTACACCGAACTGTTCGTAATTCCCTCCACTTTGACTAAAAGGCCACAGTTTCTGTAAAACAGCTAAACAAAACTAACCCCAAATAATGATCCCGACACCACCATGCTTCACTGTAGGTATTTGTTTGGTGATGAGCAGTGTTTGGGTCAACAATTTCCAACCTGCTTTCGTGAGATTTCTGGCATGTTTTTGCAAAATGTAGCTGAACTTGGATGTTTTTCTTTGTAAGATAAGGCTTCCGTCTCGCCAGCTTACCTGCCATAAACTAGACACAAAGAGGATGAGTGATTGTTCTGACATACTGAACATCCAGTCCTTGCCACACATTCCTGTAGCTCCTTCACTGTTGCCCTCCCTTACAGTTTTAATCTCATCTTTTCGTCAAAATTGGAGGGACATCCAGTTACTGTTGTGCCATATTTTCTCGACTTGATGATGATGATCTTCAGTGTTTAATGTTTAATGCCTTGACTGACTCCCATTTAACACAAGTTGGCGTGTGATTGGTTTGTTCTGAACATAGGCGCATTCCCATTTATAAGAGGGTGTGCACACTTGTATAACATCTGTTGTTTATTTTTACTTTGTCTCCAAAAAACATCTGACTTCTATAGCTTATGTTTTGAATTGATTGACTTTATTTATGTACATGTTTCACAACAATCTTGTTGCAATTTGAAAGATGAAATTATAACAGTAGATGTAGTGCAGAGCTTAGCTTTGCTGTGACATCTCATTACCTAAAATGATTAAAATCTTGAGCATTGTAAAATTACAAAGTAAGCATATTGTACTTGTTGTACTAATGCAGGTGTGCGCATGCTGGATGGTGAGGTGACAGATATGGTGGAGGCCCAGTCTCTCAGCCTGAACCCCCAACACATCGACATCTACAGCGCCAGCTGGGGCCCAGAGGATGATGGCAAAACTGTGGATGGGCCTGCCAAACTTGCCAAAGAGGCCTTTCTGCGTGGAGTTACTGAGGTGTGTGCTGTATATGTGGGTGGGTGAGTCGGTGCGAGGGTTGTCATTTGTATGAGAGAAATTACTTACCGCTTGTGTGTGGCTTTCTTTCAACAGTCCGTAATTGAACTGTTCAAGCATGAGAGGACAAAAGCGGAAGGAACAAAGCAGTATTTGACCCTGACAATTATGAACGGAAGGGAATGTGCTCTGAAAGCCACCAGTCAGGAAAATGATGAAAATGAAATGTGAACGGAAGGAAATTAAATTTGAACTGATGAGGAAATGTTGTATGAAAAGTTCATTTTAAAGTCATTGATTAAAATTTAACCTCTTTTTACCCCGGAACTCTCATAGCAAGTGCATATTGGTTTAAAGGTGCCCTTCCATCATAATCCAATTTTTTCCCACCATTTTATGCATATCAAAATGAGTCTGTGACCCATTTAAGTGTGACACATAAGCTTGTGGATTCGATGAAATAGCCGATAAAACACAAACGGCTTGCAAAATGCTCGGATTAGAAATCGTCGCCGTTGTGACGTGGGATCGTGACTCATCATTAAAAGTATGCCCACATTGTGGTTGCTATGCACCAACTCAAGAAAAATGATGGCCAGCAACAACTCACAGCATATAAAAGTTTTGACCCAGAATAGAGATCCATATTGAGTGTTTTTTTCTTTCTTTCTTCATATTAATGACAAAATAGACCATTCAAAATCAGTTATTTCTGCCCAATGAAAATAGCTTGGAAAAATTGCACACTTCTCATTTCCAACCGAAATGATCCTGCAAACCTGAACAAAAGGCATAAAAGACCAAGAAAAAAAAAGAAAAGATATATGAAATGTTGTCAAACGTGGATTACAAATACATTGCATTGGCTGAAAAGACTTAATTTTAGTCTCTCCAGTTGAAGCCACAAATCAAAAAGACTTCTTCTTGTAAACAGGCCTGTACTTGGTAGCCCCTCTTGTTTTATTGCATTGCATTGTGTCATGTAAAAAGAGATTGATAAGCCAACGGATCCGTCCCAAGGCGCTCACATATGCGTGCCATGCATAAATGCATCCGAGCAACTACACACAGGCTCGTTATTAACTGCAGGATTCGAGGAATATGCCATAAAATTGATTTGGGACCTGCTGACAGACTACTTTGATGATTGCTGCAGTGACGGTGCTGTCAGTTGGCTGTGGGTGGCACAGGTACAGGTTGGATCAATGCACTGAAATGGTGCCACAATACCATAAAGCTGAATTATTACACTTCAAGGACTGAGAGTTTGGATGGTATACTGCAGTAACCGGTTTATCTGGTTGGTCGCCTGATAGTAGATATTTTTAAAATAGGCAATGATTTTATGGAATTTCTGTCTTTTTCTTGATGGTCCAAGAGTTGCTTAATATGTCTTTTACAACCTTCAGGGTCGTGGAGGTTTGGGCTCAATCTTTGTGTGGGCATCTGGCAACGGCGGGAGAGACAAGGACAGCTGTAACTGTGATGGCTACACCAACAGCATCTACACTCTATCCATCAGCAGCTCCACACAGAATGGCTTAGTCCCTTGGTACAGCGAGGCTTGCTCCTCAACCCTCGCAACCACGTACAGCTCAGGCAACCTCAACGAGAAGCAAATAGTAAGTTTTGGTTTACCAAACTGCAATCATAAACTATAAACAGGTGTTTATACCATCCATTGTTAAAAAATAGTCATTTTTGTCCGTTCATCCAGAAGAACGAGACTGTATGGCTATGTACTTGATTTTAAATAATTACGGGTTTCACTTATCTCGTGCTTTTCGGCCTTAAAGCACTTTAACTCTTTGCAATGTCACATCATTCAAGCTCTCACTCAATTATTATTCATGGCAGCGCGTGTGACTGTGATGCCAAGACTGGCAATATGGGACTAAATGCAACAAATGAGAACCAATTATTTTTTTTATTTTTTTTGTCCATAAAGTGTACAGTGTGTGATTCCGCATTTAAACCACTAGTGAGAATATCTTCTTTTGCATCTTACGATTATCTCTAAATATCAGTAAATGAATGATAGGGAAACTTTAAAATTGTAACATAAGTAGTTGGCTGTTGTGTTTAAACACATGATTATGGCGTGACTTGCAAAGTCATGTTTGTGGACAAGCAAGAACATCATGATGATCTAAGTACAGTTTTGCACAATAATTGGTTGTTGATTAACTTGAAATGCAGCATTGGGGTCTGCAGCTTTAGGACTTCCCGATCCTCTTCCTGATCTGCTCTCTTCTTGTTTTTTTGTTTTTGTTTTTTTTAATCCATTAATTCACATTTGGCCCATTTCAATGATTATGAATAGTAAGCTGCTGGAAGTCCCCCTGGCAAGCTTCTGCTTAACATTCATGTCACAATCACGGAATCATTTAGGGCTACATTCCAGCAATCACATGTGCCTTCTCGCTTTGCTTTTGTTGTGTTTGTGTAATGGTGCTAGTATAAAACCCAAGGTTGCATACAAGTGTGAGTCGCCAACTGTATTTTTCTCGTGATTATTTAGTTGGGTCACATTGGGCTGTGTCGCTTGGAGCTTCTCTCTTTTTAGATTTCTGACCTGCATCTTTTCGGAGATTGCTTGCTTCTTGCTTCATATTACTGCATATTTTGTAAATCAGACCAGGAAGCTGCCCTGTGCAACCAACCAAGGCACTTTGCTGTTGGTCATAAATTAGGTATGCTGCAACAGTTGAATCTGAAAAGACTACCTCCTGGGTCGGGGTAGATTTCACCATCTATCTAACGCCACTGCTGGACAAGGGAACCATTTTCACTATTTCCCACCTCTTTAACATTTCAACTACGTTCACTTCCAGAAGATACATTTACATGATAATAAGATAATAAGTGGCAATTGAAATGTCGAAAAGATTTCCCCTAATGGCCCTAGCAGGCTCATGTAAGCTAACAATTATTTTTCCTTTTCAGATCACGACAGATCTTAAGGCTAAATGCACAGACTCCCACACGGGGACGTCTGCATCCGCCCCACTGGCTGCTGGGATCATCGCTCTGGCTCTTGAGGCAAAGTAAGTGCTAATCAGTCATTTTCCCAAAATCTCACATCGCCAGCAGCTTTGTCCTAAGATTCATGTTCTAAAAATGTCCGCTGATCTAAATATACACTGTCTACTTAGCACTTTATTTTCTGCTGAACATTTTGACAAGTTTAAGCACATTGAGGAGTCACAATAACTCATAGGTGCAACTTTGTAGGATCATTGCGGAGAGTAGTTGCCCACGATGTAGCGTTTTCAGTCATCTGGCTTGAAACTGTGTTGAGAATGTGTGTCTGTATATGTGCTTGTGTTTGCATTTTGTTCCAGTAAAAATTTGACCTGGAGAGACATGCAACATCTGGTTGTGCGAACTTCTCATCCTGCCCACCTGGCCACCAATGACTGGAATACCAACGGGGTTGGACGCAAAGGTACACAACTCGAGTTCACGTCTTCTGTGTGGCGTCCTTCACGCACAATATTAGATTCTGCATCCATTTCTGAAGCTAAATTGAAATTAGAAACCAAAGAAGTCAATTTCTTGACGTGGCATGCACTCCAAAGCCTTGATTGAGGATGTTTCTTTCAGAAGGCCAGCTGTCATGTCTTGTCTGTCTCCTCTCTTCTCTCTCTCATTTCCTGCAGTTAGCCATTCATACGGATATGGCCTGCTTGATGCCAGTGCAATCGTAGCACTGGCAAAGACATGGACCAACGTAGGACCACAACGAAAATGTGTGATCACCATGCTCTTCGAGCCGAAGTTTGTGCAACACACACTGCTCACTGTATTTCAAAGCCAATGATAATCCTCTCCATATTCAATTATTTAGAGCCGTTTATGCCCTAGGTTTATGTATCAAGCTACATATCATAGCGGCAGAAACTATACTGAAGAATTGTTGATTTATTTTGCCTCTCTGCATCTTTTGAGCAGTGTTAGTTTGAATTGAGCGGCAGATCTTTTGCATCAATTGCTTGTTTTTGTCCACATCAGCAATGTCTGTCAAACTTAAGTTTCCAAAGCAAGTTTTGGAAAACTTCACTGTGAGGAAGAAAACAGAACTGATATTTTTTTTCTCCCTTGGCTATTTCATATGCAGTACTGTAAACAGTCTGACATCTCACCCAGCCATTATGCACTTGTTGCAGTTTGGCTGTGTGGGTGTGAGCACCAGCAGACGGTTTAAGCATCTGGGAGCAGCGGTCAGGGCAGGTGATTTCATTCAAGGGTTATCTGTTAACGTCATCCAGAGTGACTTAAACCAAGGGAGCTGTTAGGGATTCAGTCGCTCTCAATCTGTCAAAATGAGAGCAACAGAATGTACATCAGACAGTTTTAAGTAGGGGGTATTGTTAACATATTTCCCTATATAATAATTTACAGCAATGTTTCTCAATTCCGGTCCTCAGGCCCCCCTAGCCAGCCTGTTTTCCATGTCTCCCAATTCCCAATACAGCTGATTCCAATGACAGCTAATCAGCCAGCTCTGGAGAAGCCTGATAACGATCCTCACCTGCGTTGCAATTGGGAGACATGGAAAACAGGCTGGCTAGGGGACCCTGAGGACCGGAATTGAGAAACACTGATTTACAGTGTCCCACATGCACTACATATAATCAGTGTCTCCTTTGCATCTTCTGATAAATTCAGTTCCTTGGACATCTAGAAGCTATGGGGAAGGGTAATTAATTCCAAAAACATTTAATAACGATTAGTAAAATCACGATGTATGCCGCCATAAACGTTAAATGATGTCAACTGTTTTTATCAATGGGTAGTGCAACATCTAAGTGCAGCACTGCCTGGTCAATAGGTTGTGGAATCACAAACACCCACTAACTATGGCCAGCAGATGGCAGCATTGTATCTCTTTTGTATGGAATTATAATGAAACATGACAGAATCTGATTAAATCTGATGAGATAAAACGTTTTCAAGGATGATGAGAATGATCAAGGCCTTTGTCACATTAAACCTAATTCGTATCACTAAACAAAAAATATTAGTGTCAAAGTCAGTGTTGTGGAGAAAATGTAACTTTTCACAAAAAGCTTGTTTCCTCCTTATCTTTTCAATTTTCACTCAATGTCACTCAAATGACCTATTTTCCAATGGTGATTACTAAAGAACAGAATAAGGTAGAGACATAAAAAAAAAATTTCTAATGAAAAAATGGAATGTGAGCTTTCATTTGTATATGTAGTAAAAGCACACAATATTCTGTTTGCCTTGAAAGATGAGTTAAAATGCTCGAAATCGGCTGGCACTGCAGTAAGAGTTAACGTAACATCATTTAGTGACCAAATAAAATGTTCCTGAACTTGAAACACTGTGCTCTACAGCATGACAGTTCACAATAACACGTTTTTTTTTAAATCTGTCATCTCTTCAATAAATTTATTTTGATTTGACACAAAAAAAAACTTTGAAGTGTCGATTGGAAGGAGGGTGAAAAAAAAGGTGCATGACTTACAGAACACACGGTCGCTACAGGTGGTGAAACTCTAATCCTCTCCAATGCTACAAACTGGTTGCCCCTTGCAAACTATCACACTGATGAGGAGTTAAGTAGCCTTCTTATCCCAAGCTTAGGAGGAAGCCTGTAATGGTTCTGATGGCACGCTTTCCTGGTAAGCTACATCAAACGCCACCTCTGACTTCATTTGGCATCTTTTGACAGAAACATTGGCGGCCATTTATCAGTTAACAAGAGCGTGGATGCCTGCTTGGGGAGCGACAGTCACGTGACCTCACTGGAGCACGTCCAAGCTCGACTCACCCTGTCCTACAACCGGAGGGGCAACCTGGCTATCCACCTCATTAGTCCTGCCGGCACACGCTCCACACTGCTCCACCCCAGGTACAAACACACAGCTGCATGTACGCAAGGACACAAAGTGGTCACTTGAGTCTGTTTACATGCCTGTGATGATTTCCTGCAGGCCTCATGACTACTCATCAGAGGGTTTTAATGACTGGGCGTTCATGACCACCCACTCCTGGGATGAGAACCCCTCTGGGAAGTGGACGCTGGAGATTGAGAATGTAGCAGGGGCCAGTGACTATGGTAACGCCTCTTTGCACGATGTGATGGCCTGTTTGTGTTTTCATATAAATTGATGTTGGGATTGTTCACATTTTGTGTGTTCATAACAGTACTTGAAATATGTTTTGTTTTTTTCTAGGCCGATAATGATAATTGGTAGTCAAGGAGTCCAATAACCGATATTTTAATTTTAACCAGCTTTGTTTAAAAAAAATATAACAAAAATTGCACTGAACTTCCAGGGTCATCGGCATGTGTTAAAAGAGAAAATATTAGCGTCTTTTTTTTTTTTTTTTTTTTTTTAATTACATTTTCTTTTCGTTTTACCTATATAAAGAATTGACAGGTTTGTTTAAAAAATATACCAAAAATTGCACTGAACTTCCAGGATTATCAGCATGTGTTAAAAGAGAAAATAAATTACCTTTTCTTTTAATTTTAGCCATATAAAGAATTGACAGATTTGTTTGGAAAAATATAACAAAAATTGCACTGAACTTCCAGGGTCATCAGCAAGTGTTAAGCTAAATTAAAAACTAAGCAAATAATTGTTCATCGTACATAAAGTTTTCCCTTAATTTAAACTTTTTTCCTTAATTTTTTTATTTTAAAAATAAAAAGTGAAGAGAGTTCTCAGTGTCAGCATAATTTTTTTTATGAAGTGGAATTTTAAATAAAGCCATAAATTAAGGTTCCCTGTAGGGATGTCACGATACCAGAAATTTAGTAGTCAATGCGATACCATTAAAATTTCACGATTCTCAATGCCATTTTGATACCACGGTAAAAATAGAAAATAAGCAATAAATCCCATGTACTTCAACATACACTCCTTCATTAGAAGTGACTAACAAACAACGATACGGTTTGCTTAAACAGAAAAATTGGCATGTAGCTTTAAATCATTAAAATTAAATGCTGTGCATTAAAGTATTAAACAATATAGTATACAATAATAAAATGGCTGATACTGTGAAAAGTTCTTCCTTATTGTTGCAGCGGCAGGGTAGTCACATGATATGATTAAACGTTACATGGGTTTGCCAGATCACCGCTCATTTTCACCTCCAAAACAACACAAATGACTTGGACAGATCTGCCGCCTCGGTACCAACTATACTTCTGGTATTGTAGAAGAGGCAGTACCGTCACATTTTCAGAATCTTGGCATCGAAGTATCGGTTCTCGTGACAACCCTAGTTCCCTGTATCTCCCAGAGTGACACATACATGCGAATGTTGCTAATTTGAGTTTTCGTCAGGGTTCATAAAAGATTTCAAAAGATCTTCACAAACAGTGGAAAAATTGTCTGAATATGTTTGAAATGTCTTTGCGACAAGTAAAAACTGTCTGTGAACATCTTACAAATCCTGCTGAAAACCTAAAATTCACCACTCGGTGAGATACCAGCTTAATCGACTTTCAGATTCTTAAAGAGGTAGATGCTGATATTTGTAAAAAAAATAAATAAATTAAAAAAAAAAGCCAAATATCGGCACCAATAATCGGTCCGGCTGATAATGCGTCTATCCCTACTTGAAATCCCAACATGAAACAAACAATTATGCTGTATAAATAAGTCAACTTATGACTGAACTCCTAAACACAACCTCATTATGTTTTAGATGCATTGAGTTAGCGGAATAAAAACTGCTAGTTAGCTATGTGTTACTTGACCAAATTAACACATGAATAGCTGATTCATTCCTTCCAAATTGTATTCAGAAGCTTAAAAAAAAAAAAAAAACAGAAAAGAGAACAAATTTGAAATCACTCAGCTCTATCCTCAGTCAAGAGACTTTGAGTCAAGAAGAACCTCTCAAGACCCCCCACACTTCTTTTGCACTCACAAAATACTCTTATTAGACACAAAGGGACATCCGGTCGTCTTAAAATTGCTGCTCTTTTCAAAGTGTCATTTCCTGTCACTTCATGGCAAAAATGTGAGAGTCTTCTAAAGAATATGCTTGAACAAAATCTACCCTCGGGAGCTTGAGCCTCTTTGACTGACAGGCCTACTTTTTTTTTTTTTTTTGTTCTTTTCATGAAAGCTTTATAATAAATATATATAAAAATATCTCCTGGCTCATCTCTCTTCTCAGGCACTCTAACCCAGTTCATTCTGGTGCTGTATGGCACCGGCTCCCCTGATGATTCTCAGCCTGGAAGCGGCAACTGTAAGACGTTGGACCTCAAACAGTCATGCCTTGGTAAGATGCTGTCTCTTCCCGGTGCTCGTATGAAGACTGTGAGAAGAGTGTGACAAGTGATCAAGCATGTCTGGTGTTGCTGGGTTTGCTCATCGTTTTTGTCACGTCAGCACAGTACATTTTCACCCGCTTGTCTTCAATTAACACTATATGAAGTAGCACCTTTCAAACTTCAAAAATCAAAATGCAGTGTTTCACAGAGCTCTTAATACAAGACACAAATCCCTCCCACCTGATTGTAGTCACTGACCCACATTCCTTGAGGCATCCTACACCCTGTCCCAAGTGTACAAGCAGTAACAGCGTTAAAAAAAAAGATGATTCAAATGCATGACATGAGTGAGAACCGACAGAATCACATGGGGCCTCCCCGCCCCAGGCAGACGGAGAAGTCAGAACCACAGCCGCAAACTATTGCTCAGAGCTTCAAGCAATTCGTCAGATTATTCTAATCAAGTCCATATTGCTGTCTCATACACGAATATCACCTTAGAGAGGTCTAGCAGAAAACCAGCTGTCTGACACAGTGACAGTCTGACCCCTACAGGCAGACATGGGTAATGCATATTGACAGTTGGCCTAATAAGGTCAGCTGATTTTCATTGAGAGGCAGTGTAGTTGTCTCAGCCATATTTTTACCTGTTGTAAATTTCATTTATTTTAAGAGTGATAATTATACTTCGGTCTCCATAGGTTGAGCTAATCTTAGACAAAAGGCGGGCTACATCCTGGACTGGGTACCAGTGGATCATATGGCACATATAGAGACAGACAACCTTTCACACTAAAATGTAACACTTTTCACTAAGTAGGAACTGAGCCATGCTGCCCGCACAGACGTGTCGGTGACTTCACACACAATCTAATGATCAAGAGCGGTATAAAAGAAATACGCCTAGATTATTGGAGTTGACTTCCAGCTCCTCCAATCAGGAGTTGCCACAGCATATAATTTATTTGGCACCATTTTTTTTTTTTTTTTTTTTTTTTTTACACTAACGGAATGCTAGCGATGCCTGCGTGAGTTAAAAGCTTTTGACGGCGGCAGCTTAAAGATGGTACCGTAGATCTGCATTCTAGTGGCATGGAATTACCACTTAACCATGATTCATCATGAATGCGAGAAGTGATACTGCCAACAGAGTAGTTAGGAAGGCACTTTACTACTTTAGTGAGCTTTGGTGGTGCTCGTGTTTTTTAAAGGCGTGTCCATATCTTCCGCATTGCACGTCTGCAGACAGCTGCTGAAGTGCACACGGACCGCAAAATGGCACATACTTCATTCACACTATATTTTATTGCGTCAGTATGTCTACCAGAGAAGATAGAATATGCGACCAGTGAAGGAGAATAGGACGAGGGATGGAGAATTCAGCACACTGGTGCAAGAATGAAGTTGTTGTTGTTTTTTTAACCATATTTCTTTAACCATATTTGAATTGAATTGTAAAAACATGGTGATAATGTACCAGCAGATCTCCTCACTTCTAAATAGGTCCTTGGCACAAGGATGTCCTGAGATGGTGGCAAAGCACTATTTTGTCTAAATGAAGCTCCTCAACTCGTGAACATGGCACCAACACAAAATTGTGGCAAAGTATTACTTTTATCTAAATTGAGCTCAACTTATGTCAGCATGTCACCAAGATGCCACAGAATAGTGGCAAAACACTGCTTTTGTCTAAATGATGCTCCTCAATTTGTGTGATTTCCATAAGATACCACAAAATGGTGGCAAAATACTACTTTTGTCTAAATGAAGCTCCTCAACTCACATCACCTTGGCAACCAAGATAACACAAAATGGTGGCAAAGTGCTACTTTTGTCTAAATGATGCTCATCAATTTGTGTCATGTCACCAAGATATCACAAAATCTTGGCAAAGCACTACTTTTGTCCAATTGAAGCTCATCAACTTATGTTAATGTTGTGACTATCCAAACCGAATTTAGTCACTAAGATAAGAAGACGGGGCTCTGTCCGACACGCTGATTCCAAGATGGAAACTTGAGGCCTTTACTGCAGTTTGTAGGTGTTTTTTTTTTTTTACTCTTCAATACTATACTTTATGTACAATTACTGAAGGTGAACTTGCAGAGTGGGCCAATATGGTGGTAATCTAACATCAATATAGTGTCAATATAACGTCAATTTAGCGTCAATCTAGCGGTCAACAGAAAATAACAGCACCCTGCCTCCTCTCTTCCTATACCAACAAGCAAACATTTCAGGAACACAGGTGACATTGATTAAGCAATCTCTCTGCCTTTCTGACACACCCACACACACAGCTCCGCCCACTCATACATAAACACACAGACACCTACTGGCATCTCAGACAACATATCCCTGCCTTTACAGTTAACATGTCACCAAGATGCCACACAATAGTTTGCAAAGCAATACTTTTGTCTAAATGATGCTCCTCAATTCGTGTCATTTCCGCAAGAGACCACAAAATGGTGGCAAAATGCTACTTTTGTCTAAATGATGCACCTCAATTCACGTCAACATGTCACCAAGATCCCGCAAAATGATGGCAAAGCACTACTTTTGTCTAAATGAAACTTCTCAACTCGCGTCAAGTTAGCACCAAGATACTACAAAATGGTGGCAAAGTACTACTTTTGTCTCAATTGAGCTACTCAGCTCACGTCAACACGGCACCAAGATACGACAAAATGGTGGCAAAATGTGACTTATGTTGAACTGAAGCTCCTCAACTCAGATCAACTTGGCACCAAGTAATTACTAAATGGTGGCAAAATGCTGCTTTTATCAAAAAGAAACTCCTCAACTCATCTGAACATGTCACCAAGATACCAGAAAATGGTGGGCGACAAAGCATTACTTTTGTCTTAATCAAACTTCTCAACTTGCATTAACTTAGCACCAAGATACCACAAAATGGTGGCAAAGTGCTACTTTTGTCTAAATTGAGCTCCTCAACTCACGTCAACAAGGATCCAACATACCACAGAATGGTGGCAAAGCACTTCTTTTGTCTAAATGAAGCTCCTCAATTCACTTCTACAGTTTGAGGTTATTGGTTTGACTTTGACCTTGTGCATAATGCCGGGGCACAATTATAATTTGTTTTCAGCTTGGTACTATTGTCATTGGTATTCTTTGGTTACGAAGATGAAATCTTAATGACCACCTCACCCCAAATGATCCCTTTCTTAATTGTAAATATCTTTAGTTTCGACATTTTGACTCAATTATGTATTAATGTGTGTAAAATGTCTGTATCTTGCCGTTCATTTGTTTCTCCTGCGCTTCTCCGTTGCAGAGTGTAACGCCGGCTACTACCTCTTCATGCAAAACTGCGTGAACGAATGTCCACCAGGCTACGCCGTGGGTTCCCTCCCACTCAACTACACCGTGGGGAACAACATTTCCCCGGCCTACGTCTCGGCCTGCATGCCGTGCCTGCCGCCCTGCCTGACGTGCAGCCGGCTCAGCCCTCAGGCCTGCCTGTCCTGCCCTCCCCACCGCTCGCTCAACACCATCCCCGGCACCTGCGACCGCGTCACCCAGTACATGCGCGAGACCCCCAGCGACTTCGCCGAGGGGGAGGGGGACGCCGGCTCGCCGCCCCAGCTCACCTCCAGGTTGCCGACGACGGCGGCTGTTCTCAGCTGCGTGGCCATCGTAGCCGTCTTCGCCGGCGTCTTCCTCTTGCTGCAGCTGCGCTCGGGCGCCCTCATCAAGCTGCCGTCCCTGGAAGCCGGCGGCGGCGGCCTGGGCGGGAACCGGGTGGTGTCGTACCGCGGCATCCCGACTGTGTGGGGGGACGACGGCGCCAACACGGACTCGGAAAACGAAGAGTTTGACGTCCACAACGAGAGAACTGCCTTTATTAAAACACAAAGTGCTCTTTAATACATTCCTTTCCCGCCCTGATTTTAAAAAAAACAAAAATCCTCATCACCAATTGTTGGATAATTCATGGCTGGGGTGTCTTTGCTTTCACGTTCTTGTCTGGTTTTATCTCTCTTGGGCCTCCATTTCCCATCATCCTGCACTCTCCTCTCCAGCACCTTGTCCAAAAAGACAGTTGTTGGTTTGCTTTTCTTCCTCCCTCCCTTTTCTATCAGTCTCTGTGCAGTAGCCAGATGAGATTGTTTTGACGTGATTTTTTTAAAGTGAGGAAAAAATTATTTGGAATCTGTCTCGCGCAAGTATCAACATCCCAAATGCCTTTTTTTTGTTTTGTTTTTGTTTTGTTTTTTTCTGGTCACCTATCAAGGATTGTGTCACCTGTGTTGTGTGACACAAATTTCTTTCCGACTCCTCACAGATGTCTCTCCTGCAACGCGAGCCACACTTGGTTTCACACAGCTAGTTACGAGCCTCAAATGTTTCTAACCGATCACACGTGAAAGCGTGTTAAGTTAAAAAAAAAAAAAAATGTACCTGATCGAGCCTGTGGCAGCGGAGTGGCTATTACTTGTGATTCAACTCCGGAAGGATTGGACTCATTACCAATACATCAATATGTTCCCCTGGTCCAGGCATATTAGCACTACAAAGACAAATTGCACATGCCTCAAATTAGCAATGACACTAATGTACTTGTCTGTGTCATTTATTGTGAAGGAGAAATATTATACGTCTTCCTTCTAATCTAGGGGGACATTTTTCTCCTCCATCTCACATTGCTGCTTTCGTCTTTCAAGCCGAGTTGAAGCTGCACATCATCAAATCTAAATTTAAGCGGATCACTTCTGTGAGCTCCAACAATGACTGATGCTGCGGAAACTGCCTTCTTTTTTTTTTTCTTTTTTTTTCAGTCATACCTTAGGGGAAGGTTGTTTTTAAGTTACTCCTGCGCTGCATTTCAATTACGCGTCTCATGATTGAAAGCGTAGCAAATCTAAATCCAGTGATGGCTTTTCACTAGCGTCACTGAATTGATTATCTGGCACTCAAACAGTGCTGAGAGAGGTTGTCATGATGGTGATGACATGCATACAAAACCACAGCTGCTCACCCTTTATATATCTACCTCTCATCACTCAGCACGGTTTCACACACCAACGCGCGCGAAAGCTGGAAGTAGGCTGGAAATATTGAGGAGGATTGGCATTTCATTGGGTTTTTTATGATGCCGTGTCAATTTTTCACCTTTTACAATCAGCCCTCTCACGGAGGGCTTTAAATCCTTGCTTTTGGAAATAGGACGGGTCACAGGATTGACTTTTCGCTCCCGTTGGCCGGCATTTACTGACGTGTTAAATCGAAATTGCCAGCTTGAAGTTGTTTGCGCTCTTTCTACTCCCGTCCTCCCTCGATGGTTCCTCTTGAGGTTAAGACTTTTTGTTCTGACGCTGACAATCAATTTCCCTGTTTAGAGAGCAAGGAGGCAGGCACAGAAAATAAATCCATTTTAAACTTAACCACTTGTGTCAAGAAGCCCTCCCGGAAAGTCTTTTTTTTTTGGGGGGGGGGGGGGGGGGCATTGTGCAGATGCAGATGTGATTACAGATGTTTGTCCCTCGGTGTGGCTGCACAGGGCTGATCGTGGATCTACATTAGTGCCTACTGACATCTAGGCTTTAAGTAGGATACTAATTTCAAAACGCCATTCTTAGCGTAATGAGCTAATATGGCACCAAAATTGCTTCCTTGAACTCTTTTAGAATAACAATGCAAGGTGATTTTGTTCTTAGAGGTAATAGTCAAGCGTGTGTTAATGGCAAGATGTGCGTTTGTTTTGAGTGGTTGTCTGCCTGCTCGAGTGTGCACTTTCGAGTGCTTTAGAACTCGCTGAAGTGAGCGAGCGTCTCAAACACACTAGGAGCCGTTTCAAACTCTCAAAAAGAACGTCATGCCAGTGACTTGCAATATTCGGGTTAATGTAGTGCTTTATTGTCTGAACATTCAAAATTTGTTAATGAACTTAAAAGAGGCTTTTCTCTAATTGCGATCAAATGGAGCTCGAGGAGTCTGCCGTGTCGAGTTGAATTAAAAGAAGCAATATGTTGGCAGAACCAAAGACAATCATCTTGTCAGTTTTATCTTTTAAAGGGAAGTCAACCTCAAACATTTCCTGACAGTATGTTATATGTGATGTCACTAGTCTAAACATGACATTCTGATTAATATTACGTTTGTGGAATAAGAGTTAAGGAAGCAAAATCCATCCGTTTTTATCCATTTCAGGTGGCGGCCATTTTGCCACTTGCTGTCGACTGAAGATGACATCACAGTTGCTCAGGGCTAACGACCAATCACAGCTCACCTGTTTTCTGAAGCTGAGTTGTGATTGGTTGTTGAGACCTGATCAAATGTGATGTCATTTTAACTCGACAGCAAGTGACAAAATGGCTGCCTTCTGATAATTGATAAAAACGGCTCGAACGGCTGGATTTTGCTGCTTAAGTCATATTCCACCAACGCAGTATTAACCAGAATACCATATTTAGACTAGTGGGGCTGCATAGGACAAATTATTGTCAAGAAATTTTGGGGGGAGGTTAACTTCCCCTTTAAAATGTTTCACTTGTCAATCCCTAATTAAGTCCTTTTCACTTTAATGTTTGTGTGTGTGTGCGCGTGTGGTTGCGTCATCCATGTTGCGACACCTTGTATTGTTGAGCTGCTGTGAAGGAAGGCGCTAGAATGTATCCCATCTTCTTAAACTTAAGGGCTGAAATCAGTTCTGCGCACGTCCATGTGCGTTATGCTTGGTCAGTAAACATTAAATGCGTTGGGGGACGGCCTCACGTGACCCCCGTCGACCTCCCCGGGAGGTCGCCGGCCCCTTGGCTGCACACAGTACCTTAAACTTGTGTGATCTATGAATACTGTACATGAATGACTTGGCTTATGTGGGACAAAACTCTAAATAAGGCCTATTTTTGTACTATATGAATGGTGCAGTGTAATTTTCTTGTAATTTAAAGATTGTTTGCTCTTGGTTTCTTCTTTTTATTTAATTGATGTCAACTATAGATTCTACTAAAATAAAAATCTATGCAAATTTGAACGTGTTTTACTTGATTTCACCTCACAATTGCATGGTGTCAGACTAAGTGCAGTTCTATCAAGGAGTGTTCATTAAAAACACATTTGTTATGAAACAACTACACAAATATTGACTCTACTTATTTTTTGTAGAAAATGATCTAAATGACAAATGTTTGTTCCCTGCAGTTTGCGACATGCATTATTCACCGCATTCACTCCAGTGAGACTTATTTGATGTGTTGCTGGTGTAATTAAGACAATGACTTTACACCGACCGTGTCATAAATCCAAATAATGAAGTGAGTGGCTCACACTGGGCAATAAAGCAAACCATTGTTTTTTATGTAACAATAGCTCTCAATAAAAGACTTGAGCATCTCAAGCTGTTGAAACTATAAAAAAGTGCTGTTTAACTCGTTTGTAAATATGCTGCTGGCCATGTCAATCAACTTTTTGGAGTCTGAGCCAGGATTCTATAATATTCTATCAATAATTACTGGTGCCTTGAGATAGTTGCATCTCAAATCAGCTGTCCCCATTGAAATGAATGGAAATACCACTAATCAGTTGCAGCCTCCCAAAAATAAACACATATTTTTGAAATGTGTTTTTAACAATAAAAGTAGCGATAACAATTAAATCTAGCGTAAAGAACTACACAGTTTTTGCCAAATGTTTGCTTTAATTAAGTGGATGCTGCTCACTCTTGTGTGTGCGCTTTTAGCCACCTGGGGGCAGTATAATAGACATGGTGAAACCTAACATGGAGAATTATGCTGCGTTCAAGTGCTAGGGGAAAAATGGACGTTACCATTCGGAAACTCCTAAACACGACCAAGTTCTGTTCATGTGATTTTGTTGTCATAGGAAAATTGTGTATGGTAAGTAATTGTGTAGATTCTACAACAGTCTGCTGTGCTAGTGGACGTACGCCCTTATAAGTGTTAATATTTCTTGCCATTCACGAATCCTTCTGCGCTCTCCGCCATGTTGAAACTTGAAAAGTTCTCTCAACTCGGAAACTCGGTTATCAAAATAAATTCCCAGTTGTCCAGTAGAAAATACGACATCGTGCAATTTTCTACTGGACGTGGTAATTACCATAATTACGACCAATAATAATTTATATTATCTGTCTAAATTTGTTCGTTCACTGTGTCCAAATTATTTATTTTATAAATAATTATTTATTTATTAGTTATTTAAAGGGTTATAATACTGTGACACAGTGTTCAGATGGCCCAAATAGGGCATTTGCTATTATGTGTTAGCATTTAGCTAAATATGCTTGTAGCTGAAGCTGATCATAAATTAGGAGAATAGAAAATGGGCATAAATTATTTAATTCAATTCGATTTTATTTCATTCCTTAATAAAAGAGAAATGAAAAGGGACAGAAGTAAAGAAGTAAAGAAGTAAAATTTATGTTATCTGCTCCTGATCAACAATAATAATAATAATAATAATAATCCTCACAAAATAAATCGGTCAAGATGCTTTGAATGTAACAATTCTGTGAAAAAGATAATGCAGCAGCATGTCCATATGCTATATGTATTTTTCCAGTAATTGAGCTTTTGTCAAGTTTTTAAAAATACAGATAGATGAGATGATTTTGTTTTACAATCCAGATTGTTCCACAAATAAGCTGACACCTTGAGTTGAAATACATCGTTTTTTTGTTTTGTTATATATATTTGTTTTAATTTATACTCACTTTCCATTTTTAAATTTAATTTGTATATTAACTGGTAAAATTTCATGATGGGCTTTAAAAATTATTTTGAGAAGGTTCAACTCCATCAATTCATTAAATTTTAAAGTTTTTAGTTGTAGCCTATACATTGTTGTTTACACTGGTATATAGGTCTTTCTTTAAAATTATCTCTTGTTTTTTTGTGTGGAAATTTTATGTATTAAAACAGGTACTTGGCATTGGTATCAGCGACTACAAGAGTTGAGTACTCGTGCTGGTGTTGGTCTGAAACAAGTGATATCCTTAGTAGCATTTATTTAGCCTCTAAATACAGTATGTCACTGACTTAAAAGTGAAATGAGACTTGCAAACAAAACCTGCAGAATGAGGAAGTGCTGCTTGACATGAACATGAAGCAGGGAAGTAACTTATCTTTGACCGATGCAGCTGTGGCAACAGCACACCACTTTGTTTCTGTCTCACTTACAGGCAGAACACAAAGCTCTTGTAGAACCACAATCCTGGTTAAAATTTGCGCCTAAAAGTCCCGGGATGGGCTTTGGGGAGGACTTGCGCTGTCCTCAGGCTCACGTGGCTGTGCTGAGGCTGCTGGACTCTGAGCTTCACATGATGGAGGTCATGAAGAGGTGGATGGGCCAGAGGGCGAAGAGTGAGCGGGAGTTTGCGGCACAGTTGCACCATATGGCTGTTATGGTGGACAAGCAGGAGCGGCCTCAGTCTGCAACTGGAATGGACCACATCAGCCAGCTCAATAAGGTCAAGCAACACACGTTTTGGAATATCTTTTCATTAGGAAAATGGCACATGTTAATATTGCACATATACCTAGTTATATAACATGATAAATATAATTTATGAGGGGGCAGTATGATAGCCTGCAGTCATGTATTGTAGAAAAACCAATACGGGCCGGCATTGTCTGATATGTGTTAGCATTAAGTTGGCAGGTTTTTGTTAGTTTTGTTGTTACTAGGGGTCTCAGGTGATTAAAAATGTTTGCGTAATTAATCGCATGACTTCAATAGCTAACTTCAATAGTTAACTTACTATTGATCACAAATTTTACATCTGTTCTAAATGCACAATACAATGTACTAATATAAAACATATATTTTATTTAAAGTTTTCATACTCTTAACTCATTGACTCCCAGCCATTTTCATAGAAACAATCCCCTTCGCTCCCAGCTGTTTTGCTGGATTTTGACTGATTTTGCAAGGGCCACAGAATATTGTGTTCTATTGCTATAAAAACATGGAACTTACCAAAAGAAAGATTAGTCTCTTCTTCATCAGGAAAAAAAAGTATATTTCTATCTGCTTCCGTTTTACAGCAATTAGCATTAGAGTATAGCTACCGGTAAGTTTTAGCATTATTCAAAAATCTATTTAGAATTCTGAGTAAGAGCTTTTTTTTTTTTCAACATGGCCCTGGTTGATCTCCTTTGCTCTGCTGCCATCTGTTGGCCATTTATGTAATAACTACCATTTCTTAAACCGTTCTTTGCATTTGAGAGGCTACATCAAAGCCTTCTATAAGCTCTAGCATAAAACAAAAACGTGTAAATACATCTTTGGGACACTTAAGACATTTAAAATAGAACGTATTTATACGTTTTTGGGAGCAAATGAGTTTTAACATAAAAGTGGAAAAAAAATGCTAAACTAAGAAATATGACTGCATGTTTCAGTCATTGTTCCGTTCCATAACAAATTACAAAAAAAATAAAAAATCTGAACATTTAATAAGATTTTGATTTTGAAACTTTCTGTATTTGTTGATCGTGCTCTCACAATGCGAAATCTCAAATTTTCGGTTAATCTTGTCATGGCCTGGGTCGCATGCGCCAGAGTTCATGACCTGTTATGTGTCTGTTAGGTACTGATGTAACAAGTGTCTGTTTACAAAACATGATGTCCGTGATGTCAACCTTTAATCCTTTAGGTCAAGGGTGGCAAACTGCGGTCCTTGAGGGCCGGAGTACTGCAGGTTTTATAGATTTCCCTACTCGAAGTGCAGCTGATTCCAATTAACAGGCTCGTTATCAGGCTTCTGCAGAGCTTGGTGATGAGCTGATCATGAATCAGCTGTGTTGAAGAAGGGAAATATCCAAAACCTGCAGGACTGCGGCCCTCGAGGACCGGATCTCGCCACCCCTGCTTTAGGTGATGTCTAGACCTATGTGATGTTGTTCTTTAGTCCTTTACGATTAACTGTCTGTAGGTGCAGTCTGAGTATTGTGTGTGGTTTGCCGGATTATTGTCCATCTGTCCTGTGTACTGCATCTCTGGGTTTCTGCCTCTCGATGTGAATAGATAAAATCTTATTTGTGTCTGCATTCTGGGATCCAACCCTTTAGCACACAACAAATCTGTGGTGGGGTTTGGGAGATATGGCCTACCAAATTTGAATATTTTAAGCAAAAAGGGGCATGGCCGCCCCTCTTTGAACCCGTATACTGTAAGTCAGGATCTACTGGCGCAATCTTCATAAAATAGGTATTTTTGGGATGAGAATTCAACAAGGATGAGTCATCTGCAATCATTTAGAAGATTAGTGCATATTTTAGTAACCTTTTGACCTGTTGTTATAGTTGACCTTGAAATTGACCTTGTGGACGTACAAATACGGGTTTTTTTATGTTTTAAGTGTCCCAAAGACGTATTTATACGTTTTTGTGTTGTTGTTTTTCTTTGTTTTATTCTAGAACATAAAGAAGGCTTTGATGTAGCCTCTCAACTGCAAAGAACGGTTGCAGAAATTGTAGTTACTACACAAACAGCCAGCAGGTGGCAGCAGAGTGTAAGAGAGCAACCAGGGCCATGTTGCCAAAAGCTCTTTTCCCCAGTGTTTAAAACAGATTGTGAATAATGATGAAACTTAGCTATATTCTATTGCTAATTGCTGCAAAACGGAAACAGATAGAAATATACTTTTTTTCCCCTGATGAAAGAAGAGACTTTTTTTCTTTCTTTTGATATATTCCATGAGCCTTGCAAAATCAGTCAAAATCCAGTCAAACATCCGTGAGTGAACGGGATTGCTTCTGTCAAAATGGCTGGGAGCAAATGAGTTGAATGGAATCATTCACATTTTCCCTACAACGTAAACCTTTCAGAGAGGTCCATTTTTGTTGTTTAGCAGTTGAAGTAAACATACCCTAAGATATTTGTTGAATACTCATTGAATAGTCAGTGAATATTCAACGTTCAGTGACTGTAATCTAACACCTGTGCAATATGTGGTAAAATCACTGTGATGTTGTAAACTAAACCTGTGCAGAAAGTACTCTCCTATTCTGTTTGGAAAACATTGTCAAAGCAAAGTCGTGATTCTGCTCATGCTTCCCTGCCCTCAGTCCTGGGGGGCTCTGGTGTCTCAGACAGACCTTTTGAGCCAGCTGATGAGGAGGTGTTCTGAAGAGCTGCTGAACGGACCCGTCAGCAAACTGGCGCTGCTCATCCAAGACAAACAGCAGCTCCGCAAAAACTACGCCGAGCAGTGGAACCTCCTGAGGCAGGAGCTCAACAAGGTGGATGACTGACACTCAAGTCAAACGCATGCATCAGAGTCCAAATCGGAATCAGCTTTATTGGAAAAATATTTTCAAAACACGCAAAGAATTTGGCTCCGGTAGTTGGAGTTGGGTGATAACACACAACTGCTTTGTTATTGGCTATTGCTTGTTGCACCAGAATGTCTGCACATGAGATTCCAAATGATTGCAACTCGACATGTCAGTGGTTATCAGATGGTCTGAGCATTTCCTCATGTCTCTCACATTTCATGCTTCACCACAACAGGCCATGTTGTCCACTTCCTGTGTCATATCACACTCCCTCTATTTAACTGCCTGTTTCTTCTCAATTAATTATCATTTGAATTACCCTGTTAAGTGGTCTATTTGCGTGGAATCGGGAAAGTCGTAATGCAAGCTCATGAATAATTGATGTCCTTCCTTAAAAGGGGTTTGTCACAAAGCATCAAGAGTGTGCATCTAGCATGTAGGCTACGCAAACGGGTAGCAGTATTCCACGAGAAAAGAAAAAAAAAAAAAAAAAAAAAAACTACAATCATTTACTGACATCCCTAACAACAATGCCACTACCCCACTAGATGGCGCTAAAGTGATAATTTAAATTAATTGCTTCGGCTTGAGTAAAGTTAAGTGGGAATATCTGAAAATTGACTTCAGTAACAGTACCACTTTGGTTGTAAGTAAGTTTTTGCAAAGAATACATTTTAGTGTACCACTCACTTTTATTTATTTTTTTATTTTTTTAGTTTGTTTAACTCCCTATTCTATTCTTCACTCCAATCTAACAGCAATGCCCTGAAGCACACAGATTGAAAATAGAATTTGTTATGAAACGTCTCAAATGAAATCCAATTTTGCCCAGCTGGCGGCTGGAGCGATATAGATTAACAGTTATTTTTCTTGATCACACCATACATTTTTTTTTTTTTTTTTTTGCGAGGTACTAATTACAATTTTGGCTCTACAATCATTTGTGCCCGTCTAAACAGACAGAGGGAGAGAGAGAGAGAGAGAGAGAGAGAGAGAAAGAACGAATAGTTGCAGCGATTCCCTCCTTGAGACAACCGACATTTGAACACAAATAATAATATATGTAAACACACAAATACCACAATACCCACAGGCATACATTCTTTGTCATCTAGGAAACATGACTAATATTTTTGCAGTTTATTATACTGAGAGTCGTGGTGACTCTTTTACATTTTTGTGTATGACTGTATTATACTGATCCCCATGTGGGCATGGCAAGCAAATCAGGAGTAGTACAATGATGGATTAAATCATGATGTATAAAGGCCAACTCTTGAATTGTGAATATGCGCGAGGAGAGTTCATACAAGCATACATTTTGACACAGCTGTCGTGTTGGATCTCATTGGCTTGTGCTTAATACTGTGGCCAGTAAATATATTTTGCTGTTGTGTTTGAGTGTTTATAAGTTGCTGTTTGGTGTTGTAGGTAACCCAAACAGAACTGGAGAGGCTGAAGAGCAACTACAAGCAGGCGGCGAGAGATGCTGCTCAGGCAAAGCGGAAGTTCCAGGAAGCCAGTAAAGGTCAACAATTCGACTTTGTCTTTGATTCTCGTTACATTCACAATTACTGTTTTATTCCGTCCACTCCAACATGATGCAAAGTGACCCGATTTTATTTTATTTTATTTTTTTCTACACCTCATAAAAGGAGTTTGATCTGTTTAATGTTTCTCACAGTTGAAGATTACTTTCAAAGTAAAACAAAAAAAACCCAGCTAAAAAACACAAAGTCAGTCAACTTAATGCTACCACATACTCGGAAATGCCTTAGAGATGCTAACAAATAGCAGCCAGCAGATGAATACCAATGACGCGATTTTATTATTATTATTTTTTATACACCTCATAAAAGGAGCTTGATATGTTTAATGTTTCTCATAATTGAAGATTACTTTCAAAGTAAAACAAAAAAAACCCAGCTAAAAAACACAAAGTCAGTCAACTTAATGCTACCACATACTCGGAAATGCCTTAGAGATGCTAACAAATAGCAGCCAGCAGATGAATACCAATGACCCGATTTTATTATTATTATTTTTTATACACCTCATAAAAGGAGTTTGATCTGTTTAATGTTTCTCACAGTTGAAGATTACTTTCAAAGTAAAACAAAAAAAAACCAGCTAAAAAACACAAAGTCAGTCAACTTAATGCTACCACATACTCGGAAATGCCTTAGAGATGCTAACAAATAGCAGCCAGCAGATGAATACCAATGACCCGATTTTATTATTATTATTTTTTATACACCTCATAAAAGGAGCTTGATCTGTTTAATGTTTCTCATAATTGAAGATTACTTTCAAAGTAAACAAACAACAGATGTAACGTAAAGTCAGTTAGCTTAATGCTACCACATGATGGGAAATGCCTAAGAGATGCTAACAAATAGCAGCCAGCCGATGAATCTCCAGGCATCACTGTATATTTCCTTTCAGATAAGGAGCGTGACAAAGCAAAAGAGCGTTTCGTCAAGGCCACGATGAAACTTCACGGGGTACACAATGAGTATGTGCTGTCAGTTCGTGCCGCTCAAGTCTACCAGGAGCAACACAGCGCTCACATCCAGCCGGCCATGCTGAATGCACTGCAGGCTCTGCAGCAGGAGATGGTGCTCATCGTGTGAGATATTTATCAAACTTGTTCCTGGAAACTGTCCATCCGCATTCGCAAACCACAACAGACACAGGGAGGAACTTGCATAGCCAATCAGCATTTGAGATTTGAGAAGGTTTTCAGCTTCTTTTCACACATGCTACTTTTTACTCTCGCTCAGAATATCCTCATTTAGATCAAATTGCCATCTTTTTTCTCCTGTGTGAGTTTTTTTTTTTAAATAGTATTTTTGGTGAATAGGAAGTATTCTGCGATGGGTATAAGAGGTTTTCGTATCCATGTGAAAGATTTTTGTAAGTTTTACTTTAATGCGGGGAGTTTATTGTTGAGTGTGTGTTGAGGATGGGGTGAGTATGAGTTTTGTTTTTTTTGCTGGCTATGAGAAGAATTTTAGTGGGGGGGGGGGGGTTCGTGAGAGAAATGTTTTTTGGTTTGAATGTGCCTTTTTTATGAGTGTAATAGTTGTTTTAGTATTTCGATAAGAAATTATATGTTGTGTGTGAGTTTTTTTTTTTTTTTGGGGGGGGGGGGGGGTTAATATGAATTATTTTGGTGAGACTGAGGTTTTTTTGTAGTATGTGTGAAATTTGATTGGGATGTGACACTTTTTTGGTGCGTGAGAGAAAACTTTTGGTGAATGGGAGATGTTTCTTAGTGACTGAGATTTTACGTTTGAGAGTTTTTTTTTGTTGAATAAGAGAGGAATTTGTTAACGTGAGAAGTTTTATAACTCAGTAATTTTTGGGGTGTGTGTGAGAATTTATAGTGAGGTGAGAGTTTTTGTTTGCGTGTTTGCGTGTGTGTGTTGGTGGGATAAAGTAAATGTGAGTGTTTTTTGAGTGTGAGTTTTTGTGAGAGTTATTTTGTTGCATGTGTGAGTTTTTTGGGTGAGTTTTTTATGCATGTGAGAAATGTTTTGTTGAGAGTGAGAGGTTTATTTGTGTGTGTTTTTTGTGTGAGAGGTTTTATGCTTCACTGTGAGAGTTTTTTACTGTTAATATGAGAAGATCTTGTGTTTTTGTGCTTGTGAGTTTCTTTTTTTACCGTGTGTTGTTTTGGGGTGTGTAAATGAGTTTTTATGTGTGTTTTCGGTGAGTGTTAAAGGTGCTTGTGTGGGATTGTGTGTTGTTAGAGGCTTTTTTGGGGGGGGGTTCGAGGTGCTAGAGGTCTTGTGTGAGGTTGGTGTATGAGAAATATTTTGTTGAGTGTGAGAGGTATCTTTCCTATGAGTTTTTGTGTGAGAGGTGTTATGCTCACTGTGTGAGTTTTTTCTGTTAATATGAGATCTTGCGTTTTTGTGCTTGTGAGATTTTATGTTGAGTGTGAGGTTTTTTTTTTTATATGAGAAGCTCTATTGTGAGAGCTTTTGTTTAGTGCTTGTGAGGTTTTTTTTTTGCGTGCGTGTGTGCAAGAGAGGTTTTGTAGCACCCATCAAATTTTTTTGTTTTGTCACAGGAAGGAGATCCTGCAAGAGTATTTTGACATTTCCTCCTTGCTGGATCAAGAAGTGGTGCAAATCCACCGGGAGATGTCCAGCGCCATCACATCCATCGATCCTCTCACAGAGTATGAGAGTTTCATCCAACTGAACAGGTGCTGCATGGGGACTTTTTTTTTTTTTTAACTACGCCCCCCTTCACCTCCCATTGAGAGGTGTGCTGTGTTTGTTTTTACAGGTCTGTGGGGGAGGTTCCTGTTTGTGCGGAATTTGACTGCAGTCTTTTGGAGAACACAGAGAACTTAAATCCTCAACATGTCCAATTGAATGACTTGACACTTGAGACCATCCAGCACAAGTAAATATTCACATACATGCAGATTGGACATTTAATACATAAAAAAAATATAAATATCTGACTAAAATGACAGCAAACACTCCATCACATTCTCTTTCCGACTCGGTCCATCGTCCGTTTCCTTTGTCCCAGGCAGACGGCAGTGGAGGAGGAGCTACTGGACCTGAGCCGCTCTCTGAGCTCCCAGCAGGTTTCAGTCGAACAGCTGGAGCTGGAGTTGGAGGCAGAGAGAGGGGTGGTCACGAAAGGTCAGAGGTGAGTGGACCGCAGATTTGAGTAAACTTTCATATCTTTTGCACATTGCTCCGCCCACTTACAGAGTCTGAGCTCATGGGAACAACTATTAACTGTGATCCTAGGAGGTTTTCAGTGCTTTATGGATTAGAATACAGCAATGCAGTTTACATAATTAACTGCCTCTCAGTCAGCTGAATGGTTTAGGTCCTGAATGCATTAAAGAAATGCTAATGAAATATGAACCCAATAGGGTGCTGACATCGGCAGACCCGGGTCAATTAGTGAGTTCAAAGCAAACATGGTGATGCAGCATTCAGTAGTTATGCTGCACACAAATTTGCCAACGGAAGTTTGCCCCAAATGTGTAATGATTTTAAATCCTGGATAAAACTACTAAAACATATGATTATGGTCTTTTACAACATTTTTAAAGTCAATTTTTGCGAAATCTTGTTTTTGCAATGTATGTGTTTGTTTGTTTTTGTAACTTTTGTAAGATACCATTTATCCATCCATCCATCAATTTTCTTGACCGCTTATTCCACACAAGGGTCGCAGGGGGTGCTGGAGCCTATCTCAGCTGGCTCTGGGCAGTAGGCGGGGTACAAGATACTATTTATGTATTTGTTTGTGTTTTTAAATGTCTTTAACTCATTTGTTTGTACAGTTGTGCTTATGTGGGTATGTAAAGCTATGAGCACAACTGTATGGTGAGAAAAAGGATTAATGCCCATAACATCCAACAATACTCTGGCAAATGTTTTGATATTTTGAGAGGTTAAAGTGAACATGAGTTAGAGATGATATGAGTGACCTTTTTTTTTTTTTTTTTTTTTAACTTGTGAGCAAAAACTTGTGACGAGAGCAGAAAACTAAACACAGTGTAAGTTTTCATTGTGTTGTCTATTTAGTTTAATGTTAACAAACTAACTAACTAACGAAGGAACACTAATGAATAGTAGAAATTTCCCCAATAATAGCAGAGCTTCATGTAGTTATCTCTCTTGAGTCTGTGGTAATGTTGAGGTGGTGAACCTGCAGCCAGAGCAGAATGAAGCCTCTTTTATTGATCCCACTTGTCAATAAAACATATTGACATCTGCATAGTCTTGTGCTGCTGTGTGGCTCATTCGTCCTGTAAGTTGTTTCCAATAGACGATGAATTACCTCTTCGAGAGCACCGAGAGTTTATGTTTGGAGGAGGAGGACACACACGCCGCATAAATGATTACTACGAAACTTTGTGGGGGAGGAACCCATCAAACGGTGCAGGAGGTGCTGTGTTTTCCTGCATTTCGCAATCCAGCCACGTCTGTGATCTCACATTAGTTCTGTTTTCACTGCATTTTCTCTTAGTCTCTTTTAATAAGAACATTTAAATAATTGGTACTTAATAAAAACATTACATCATTAAATAGATTGTAAATAGATAAACAGTGTTTTGCTTCACGTTAATGGCGGTTGTGCTCCTCCTTCTGGGGCCTTGACCACCCGGGGGCGCTGTATTACAGGCAGATGGTGTCAGAAAATATACATTTTCTAAAGGCTCATAACACCACGACACTGACGCTATACGCTAGGCTAGCCTATCTATGGTGTTTCCCCCACTCTGTTAGCAATAACCTAGCAGATTTTAAGGGAAATTTATGTGGTTGTTTAATATACACAAAGTTTAATTCTCTTTGTTTTATTTTGACAGTAAAGTGGTAATAAACAGCTTGAAACCTCTTCTTCTTCTTTTTTTTTTTTGAAGGTACATTAACTAACTGCCAAACTGCATGTTGTAAAGTGCATTGAGCTGAGTAAGCACTAAGCGGAGTCACTAATTTCCCTTTTTAATGGCCACAGATTCAAATAAATGTGTATATGCCGACTGACTGACATTATGACCCACGAGATGTTTTTTTACTTCGGCTTTTTAACTTTTACACCCATTTTAGGTTCCCAAATGAAGACATTAGCCAAGAAAAGAGAAGACTTGTCCTCCACGTTCACGTCTCCACATCTTTGTCCCATTTTCATTTCTGACTTAACCGTGGATAAATCCGTTGCAATACATCACACGCAGGGTGTTCCAGCTGAACAAGAGACAATCTCTGGAGGAGTGTCGGCAGCAGGTAGCTCTGTCTCAAGGCAGGAGGGCCAAGCTGGAGGTGCAGAGGTTGATTCTGAAGACAGCGTTGGATCAGCTGGGCTCCCAAGAACCTCCCCCTGCTCTTCAGCTGGACAAGGACACGCTTTCCCTTTCATCCAGTACGAGCAACGTATGTCCTTCAGCCAACTTTCTGTTTTCAGGCTGTTAATGTCCAAAGCTTAGACTCGAATGTCAGGATCTATCATCCAAATATTCGATTGGGATTACATTGGGCTGCTTCCAGATGCCGATGTGTTTTATTAGTCGGATCTCTTGGATGGCAATGAAAGCACTTGAGGGAAGTTTTATAAATTAAGGTCACTTTTTATGGAGTTTTATCCATCGCTTATATCCAACCACTTTCAAGGTGACTATAAATAATATTTGGTTATTTCATAAGTCTGTGTCTTTGTGACTCTTTAATGGCTGTATTATGAGAAATGTTAAATCTATCCAAAAAAAAAAAACTCTCCCTAAAGCTATCATTCGGCCAATACTTGGCTGTAATGTCTTTATTTTAATAGTTCAATACTACTTATGTTTTTATGTGTTTTATGACTTCTGTGTGGCCCAACTTATCCAGAGTTTAGCTTAAATAATACACGTCATTTAACGGGTAACGATAATGACGTGTGACTTTGCTTTCACTGTGATTTTTTTTGTGTGCTCTTAATTTACAATATGCAACAACTTTCTTCGTCTAAGAAAGACTTTTTATTAGACCATAAATGTTTCAAGCTATAAAAATCTAAATGCTAGCTCTAATTGATAAGCCATTCTGTGCTGAATCACTACCCCAATAAATAATCAACTTAATATATGAATAATACATTAATTAAGATTTCACTAACCTGCGTGCTTTTACTTTTGTCTGTTTTTCAGGATTACAACCAATCATCACTCAATCTATTCGGCAACGGGATCATTAAGAGTTTGTTTCGAGCCAAAAGTGACGTAGGTTAAACTCAAAGAACTAGAAAGCAATTGCAAATGCTTTAGTATACTTTGTAAATCTGCAATAGGTGCGCCAAACGGACCTAAAATTGTGTACTGGATTTTACAATTTTCTAATTTAATATAGAAAATATTTCATTATAAATTATACATTTCTTTAAAAACCTTGATCTTCTGCTGAAATGTTGCTATTGTATGGGTGGTCGGGCATTAAATCTTTTGTAGGGTTGCATAGACTAGAAAAGTTTGTAAACTATTCTTTTAATGGAGTTTATTTTTCTGACCTTGAATCCTAAATTTGTGCTGATTTGATTTTCTATAGCACAGGGCATAACTACTCCCTTTTGTAGCTTTTAAGAATTTTTTTTTATTTTTTTATTTTTTATTTTTTTTTATTAAACCAAGAATGACACTCAGCAGTGCCAAGGCCAAACAATCCCAGCTTGGATCAGCACCAAATTGCACATTTTAATTGATAGCCACCTTCTGTAAAATGCTTGACTACTGTCATTTCCATTCATGCGTTAGTCAATTAAAAGTCTGTACATTTAAGATAAATATCTTGTACAATTGACACACCAAGGTGTTGTTAACAATCCTGCCAAAGTTGAGCATAGTCAGGTATATAAAATGAGGCTTCAAAACCTTCACATCGCTACATGTTTGAGCTACAAAAATATATCCACTTTTGGAGCCTGCAGCGGCGAGACTACCGATAAATCTTACTGGTCGGCGTGGGGTTTTCCATGCCGCAATGAGAGGTATTATCAGCCAGTTAGCTTGCAAGCTAACAAGCTGACTGAGTTCCTCTCGACTAGCGACGCATACTTGGCCTATCCGTGGTCTCACCTCCTTGCTTGGGAATTTAAATGATGACACCAAGCTATTCTGTAAACCGTAGCATCTAGGAAAATACATTTTCATGAAGTAGGCATAGCTAACTAGCTATCACTCTAGTAGACACGGGTAATTATTTGTAAGTTAATCGTGATTTTGATTTTGACTTCTCACCATCATAAAAACATTACAATTGAAGAAATACGATGAATGTGCCAAACAATGTGATGTGTGTTTGAAAGTCCCCTGAATGCACCATGTAGCTTGGGCAGCAAGCGTTGACGAATGTTATTCTTCCCTATCACTGTGTCGTTTAACGACGTCCCAGTTGGAGTTAACTGTAAAACTAAACAGACAATGTAAAGAATTACAAACATTGTTTATTTAAATACAAGATATTTTACTTCCAAAATATCACTGGCGCTAATGCTAGCAATCGATGTAAAAAGTCTATTAATTACTATGCTAATAGAAAATTAGCATCGAGTTCTGGAAGTGATGTTCCTTCAAATAACGAATATTCACACGCACTCATGTTGTAAAAACACCTATACTCAATAGCAAATATTCTTCCTAATCTGTGGAAAAACTAGATATTCTGTAATAATAAAGCTCACAATGTTCTTCTTCTACTCATGTGTGTAAGCCATGCATGCATTGCCCCTAAGAGGTCAAGTCACACATAGCAGGAACAGCTGATATTTATTTAATTCCATTTTTTTTTATGTGTATATATTTATTTTTAATATTATTGCTATTAATTTAAAAATATTATATTATTTTGTTTTTGCTAATTTATGTTCTGGTTCTTTAAAGTTGTATTTTATTTTAAAGATGAATTTTGATAGTTGAGTAAGTCAAAGAATAATCATATTAATGATTTCGATATCACTCAAAATAATTGTGATTATTATTTTTCCATAATCACCCAGCTCTACATTGGAATGGTAGAAATGGGCCAATTAATACTAATTACTGCACGTGCACATTGTCGGATCCTCATCAGTGAAAATCCCCTTCCACAATCCCAAAAACAGCAACACCTCTAACACGTTTTCATTTGGCAGAGGTAACAAACACGACTGAAAACCTGCTTGGCAGAACATAACATGAACTCCCCTGCCAAGCATCTCCATTCACGTTCTTCAAAATCCCAGCACAAGCCAGCTGTCTCCAATTTGTCTCTTTATCTGTGCACCAGCTGCAGGAGGTGGATCGTCCTCTGGAGCAGCAGGACTGGTACCACGGAGCAGTTCCCAGGCAGGAGGTTCAGCAGCTGCTGCAGTGTGATGGAGATTTCCTGGTGAGGAAGAGTCAAGAAAAACAGGGTTATGTGCTCTCTGTCCACTGGGATAACTGCTGCAAGCATTTCCTCATTCAGAACATAAACGTAAGTGAAGCTGCCTTCACACCCTGCAACATGTCTGCAATTTCGCTCCCAAGTATCTTTTGTCTCTTTTATCACCCCCGCGAACGCTTTTGGATGTGATGAAGAATGAGTACCGCCTGGATGGGGAAGGCTTCTGCAGCATCCCGCATCTGATCCATCATATGCTCTCCAGCCGACAGCATATCACCCGGAAGTGTGATATACAGCTGAGGAAACCTGTGCTCAAGGTACCGCGTCATTTGCTCCATTTCCTCCATGTGATCACTCACTTAACTCGTCCATTAGGATAAAATACTGTGGGAGCGGCTAACTGCTAAACGACTGTCTTGCTTTTTCTCATTTTATAGGACAAATGGGTCCTGGAACACGATGGTGTTATTTTAGGAAGCCTCATCGGGCGGGTGGGTAAGATTGACTATACAGTATTTCCACGTTTGCTTCCATATGGGGAGTTTAAAATCCATCCATTCATAATTTTATTTTATTTTATTATTATTATTATTATTGTTCTTTACCAATTATCCTGTTCAGAGTTTTGCGTGTGCTGAAGTCTATTCTACATAATTATTCTACATAAATTTTGGTGAGATCTATGGTATACTCTGGTCGGGACTGGTCTCACTAAATGGAAAAAAAAAATGCGCACACACACACACACCATACATTCATGGAGGACCATAATAAATAAATAAACACATAAATAAATAAAAGTGAAATAAACAAATGGATATAAAAATATATAATTAAAAAATTAAATACTATCTATCTATCTATCTATCTATCTATCTATCTATCTATCTATCTATCTATCTATCTATCTATCTATCTATCTATCTATCTATCTATCTAGCTAGCTAGCTAGCTAGCTAGCTAGCTGGCTAGCTAGCTAGATAGATCGCTAGATAGATCGCTAGATAGCTCGCTAGATAGCTAGCTATGCATCCACTCTCTGTAAAATAAGTAAAAATAAATAAAAACCAACCAAAAATACCAACCTTTAAAACAAACAAACAAACAAACAAACAAACAAACAAACAAACAAGCAAACATACAAAACGAGCTACTTCTTGGGTACTGCTTAATGCAATGGACTGCCAGTTTTATTCACACTTCTAAAATAACGAAATTGCTCGAACTATTGTTAATTATGTTATTATTAATTAATGATAATAATCTGCATGAAGACACTGATAATAATGATTTCTCATAATAATTAACAGTAAGCAGCGCTTTCTTTTTCTTGTTTTATCAAAATGTTGACTTTTGGCATTCTTTCTGCATACATTGATACTTAAACAATACCACAGCAAAGCTCTAAACGCAGTGGAACCATAGCTGAAATGTCTTCACATCACATGTATTTTTATTAATTCAAAATGATAGGCAGTGCAGGATATGAAAGAAAAAGATTATATCCCCTCCTAGACACAACAGGGCAGCTATTAAATATATTTGCACAAAACAATATGTAAACATAGCATGACCATGTGTTATTCCTAAATTTGAGTGCATTTGATTTCTTCTATTGTTAAAAACACATTCATAGTTTAAAAGCGTGCGTCTTAATTAAATCGATAATAGTCAAAGCAGCTGTGTAGTTGACGGCTGAGTGCTCCACCCCGCTCATCTACAAACAACATACTGATTAATTGCCTCATCAAATGCAACTGGCGTGGTACAAGTTTGCTTGTCACAAAAATAATTCACACTCGTTAGACTTTTATTTAGAACCTGAACCTTTTCCAACTGTTGGTCATACCATACATACAGTACATATTTTTCAGCTTATTCTGCCTGAGAAAAATGTTCCCTCATCTCCATCCTTGTGGATGATGTCAAGTTGGTCGCTGTGGTCACAATGTTGTTTTTTGGACAACGCAGGGTAACTTTGGGGAGGTGTACTGTGGCACGCTACGCTGTGATAACACCTCTGTGGCAGTAAAGACTTGTAAGGAGAACCTGGCACCGGAACACAAGAATAAATTCCTGATGGAGGCTAGGTTAGTTGGACTGTACAACATGTGCTCAACACACCCACCTCATATCATCGTGTTGCTGTTGTCATGCAGGATCCTGAAGCAGTACGATCATCCCAACATTGTCAAACTGATCGGCGTGTGCACTCAGAAACAGCCCATCTATATCATAATGGAGCTTGTTAAAGGTAGGCAGCATGAGATTTATTTGCACTTGGTTTAGTTGGAAATCATGCAAAAAAGAGACTGAAAAGTACTGGCATTATTACATGTTTATTACAATACATATTTTTTTAACTCTAAAATTTTTACATTTTTCTAACCCCTATGGACCCATACATGATTGCAGTGGACATGACATATTTGCGTGATGAAATATGAAAAACGCATAATTTGCATGATGTCAACACTTCTGGTTCATGATTGGATCCTAGCTAACCAATCACAATTGCAAGATGATTTGCATGATTTTCATGTTAAAAATGTTACATATAAGTTACAGTCATACTATCCTGGCGTCAACTATCACAAATAAAAACGTGAGATAACCCCAAGACTTTTTTCCATGTTGTTCTTATGTGGGGGGGAAAAAAAAAGAAAAAAAAAAAGAGTCAAAATCAGTATATAATAATAATAATAATAATAATAATAATAATAAAAATGCAGCTGCTACTTAGCACACAAGTCACATTCGCACAGTTCTTTGTGAACAACAACTATTATTGTAGTTTACAGTAGTTGGGGACCTTCTCTGCTTCTTCTTCTTTTCACATCTACATCATGTTGGGGGCATGTGGCACAACTTGGTACTACAATGAAAAAATAAAATTATAATTATTATTATATCATAAAATTAATTTAGCAGGGTCGCAAATGATAAATGTAAAGGATAATATTTTCCTTCACCTGTTTGTTTCACCTTTATGGTTTCCCCACACTCAAAGGTAACTCAATTATGAATCAAAAATGGACTGATCCACTTTATGGGTCAATTTGACCCAACTTTCTGGGTTGTTTTATACAAAATTACCCATTTTTTGACCCAAGGAAAAGATCTGACCAATATTTATGAGTTGTTTTACACTAAAAAAAAAACAATTCTTGACCGAAAGTTGGGTCAAATAGACCCAAGTGTTAGGCTCTGGAATTGGATCCCAAAAATGCAGACACAAATAAGATTTTAACTCTTTATTCGCATAACATCAAGAGGTGTGGAACTAACTTGACTTGACCAGAAACAACGAGAATGTATCAAGAATCAAGGAGCTAAGCTGTGGAGGTGCACAGAGGAACAGAAGAATAATCCGACGAAAACACACACTTCTCTGTGAGGCTTATATAGACAGTGACTCGATCAGATTGGCTGTGGCTAGACATGTGGGTAACAAGACTGACATGGAATTATCTGATTGGCTAAATAAAGATAAAGATATTAAAAACCAGATAAAGAGATTAAAGATTCCTGACATCACATAGCTTCTAACTTCACATAGCTTCTTACCAGTTGAAACTAGTTGCTGTTACATGCTGATTGCATCAGACCCAAAACGGAACACAGTCATGACACCAAGTAGCCAATCGATCCATTTTTGACCCATAGTTGGGTTATTTTTGACCCAACTATTTTTAGAGTGCACTTTGTTTTGTTCTAATCTTCCTCAACTGAACTGAGACGGTTCGTATTGTTTGCAAATTTGACAAGGTGGAGATTTCCTATCCTTCCTGCGTCAAGAGGGTCCGAGTCAGACCCCAAAGATGCTGGTCAGAATGACAGAAAATGTTGCAGCTGGGATGGAGTACTTGGAGACAAAGAAGTGCATTCACAGGTAATACTTGTATTGTATTGTATGAAATGTTTGGCTTACGGAAAAAATACATTTACAAGTATTTGACTACAATTATGAGTATGGATAAACCTTCATATCAGGCATGCAAATCTATATCTCTCAAAACTCTTATGGTGAAAACTAATTTTTTTCACATGTGAAAATAATAATAATAACAATAATTTTATTTTGCCATCCATCTATTTTCAGTGCTTTAGCATATAAAAGGTTGTACAAAGCCATAATAAATCACACTCTAAATGGTAGAAATATGAGTCCAAAAACAACTTTGAATGTGCTTGTCTATACTTCTCTTCTTCTTCTAAACACTCCTTCCTTTTGTCTATATTTTTAGTATGGTACACACAATGTCATTGCACTTTGCGGTAATTTACTTGTTACCCTTTAAATGAGCCTATTGGCTGACTACAAGTTTGAAGATACCTGTGATTCGAGCTGGGTATTGCCAACAACCTCACGATACGATACGTATCACGATACAGGGGTCACGATACGCGTCGTGATACATATGTATCCCAATACATGGTCTTCAAGGCGATACGTATCCCGATAGTTTACATTAATTTACTTGCATTTTGTTTTTTTCATAACAGTCATATGTATACGTAAATGATATACTTATTATGCTAGACGCCAACAAGGTTTTTGTTAGCAGCTCTTCTGGTTTACCACCAAGCGACATGCCTGGTCTAAATGTGCAGAGTCAGGAGCAGCTTTCACAGATACACTGGGAAACTTAGGCAGGGGCTGATATGTGCAAAAATATCAAAGTATTAAACGTACAGCTCTAAATGGTGCTTATTTGAAAGATTTGCGAAAATAAAAACGTTTTTTCATGTAACACGCTCTATTTCGTTTTTAAACAAAATATAGGATAATCGCTACATTAGAAAACAAGTAAATAAATGTAGATATTCTTCCTCTGTTTTAATTTTTCTTTGCAAGATACAGTGTCAGATCACTGGTGAGCTATTTTTAAAACAGACTTCACACCTTCACATTTTTTTTTTTTTAACTAAGTACAGTGCAAACTAAAGCACTCATGTCTCTTTACTTGCTCGACGAGTACCTCACGCTCCTCTTGTATGAGCACAATTGAAGGCAATTAACTTTAAAGGCGGCTGCTAGTTGTTGTTGTTTTTTTTTTAGTACAATGCAAGCTGCAAAGGCACCATGACTGTCTGCTCCCACTTCACTTCAAAGAGGCTGCTGTTCCTGCGCAAGCAACGCATCATTAACTGCCTATTTAAAATTAATGAGCAATATCGATTCTGACACCTGCTTATCGATACGTGTATTGTAATGAGGCCCACAACCATATATTGCCACATCATTTTATTTTTTTTTAGCACACCCCTACCTGTGATGCTAATTAGAGGACACACCTTGGATGAATTTGTCCCTATGGTCAAATTATTTTCAAGCTTTCGTCAGGATGCCATCAATTTTGTTCAGGCCTGTTTCATGAGTTTGTTTTTTGAAAATAATTCTGTTGAATCACAATTCAATGGGTTAGGGTTAGGGTTCATTAAATTTGCTCAAATTCACGTTATTTCTGTGACCACTGTGGGTTTTTCATTCATTTGCCCATGTGTGGATATGACTCATACAGCTCTTTATGTTGAAGGTTAAGTTTATGTTGTTATGTTGGTGGCTATTTTCAGAAGATAATGCAGATTTGCAGTCAACAGCATTCACGGTTTCATTGTACAAAGGCATGTTTACTATTCAAGGACACGGACTTAAGTGAATCACGTAACACAACAGTAGGGAGAGAGCTGCTCCATTCTCCATTTGAAAAATTCTGAATAATTCACTCTTGTTTGTGATCAAATGGAATTGAGTTGAGTGCCACTAAGAGCCACAGCGAGTATGTTCAATCAAATGTAATTGGATGAAACCACCACAGCGGCAATTTATACATTTCTCACCAGTCACAAGGCATCTGTGTCAGATGATGATGATGTAAAATAGATATAAATATCAAAAATTGCGGTGTGTTGCAAATGACAACTCGCTAATAAGAGGAGTGTGAGGTGTACTGTGTGTCACATCTCTGCGAAAGTGCCTCATGTGCGATATCTGACGCCGGCTCGCATCTGTCTCGTGCGTTTGCAGAGATCTGGCAGCCCGGAACTGTCTGGTGGCGGAGCGGCACGTCGTCAAGATCAGTGATTTTGGGATGTCGCGGCAGCAGGATGACGGCGTGTACTCGGCGCAGGGCGGCCTCAGGCAGATTCCCATCAAATGGACGGCTCCCGAAGCGCTCAACTACGGTATCGTACGTCTGCACGCGCACAATCACCATGGCCTCAAGTCGAGCATTTATTCGATATCCTTCATATCCAGCCTAAAGTCTGTGTACTAGTGCACTCATTGTCCTTACGAGGAAGACATTTCAGGGCACTATAACGACTGTCTTACCAGTAATGTTTTACTCCACTACTAGTGGCACATTTGGTGCATTAGTATGAAACATTACTTGTAAATTGCTGTGCTGCACTAGTAAGACTACTAAGTCCAACTAGTATGTGACACGCACTAGTATCATCTTGGGACATACTAGTAGCAACAAATTCAAACTAGTAGTTTTCCCTAACTAGTAACATACATTAGTTGTCCTACTAGTGGGAAGTAATGTCACACCAGTAGTAGAAGGCAGTAGTGGGAAAACATTCCAAGAAAATACTAGTGTGTCATTCTACTAGTGTGCCCTAGTTTTTCTACTAGTAGAATGACTATAGTAAGAGTACCTGGAGAAAACCCACTCAGGCACGGGGAGAACATGCAAACTCCACCCAGGAAGGTCGAAGCCTGGACTCGATCTCACATCCTCAGCACAGGGAGGCCCAAAAGCAAAATGTGCCAAAAACTAATGCCAATTAATTAGTTGACAAGATGGAGGACTGTAATTGAGCCTCACTTGTCAGCAATGACTCAGCCACCACGACCTACCTTCATGATTTATGGTGACATGTAATTATTATTACTATTATTCTCCTTTCATCATACTTCATATGCACATTGTTTTTTGCCAATATGTACACATGTGGAAATCTTGGAAACTATGAACCTGTCACATACCTGTTCTGCTTATGTGAAATTAAAGAATGTTACTGTTCAACTGCCAATTACCCACATGATTACAATTTCCAAATTAATGACATCAATAAACGCCATGCTCATTAGCTTTATAAACATTCGAAACTTCCTCCTTGCCTGTGTGTTTGCGGTCTGCAGTGTACTGTGACACAAGACACAGTCGGCTTACTGTATGTAGCATTCAAGCTCGCACCACCACTGCCATTAATTTCATCGTTTGTTGTACAAGCTTTTGAGGCAACAACTGTGCCAGCTGTTTCATGCTTGAAGCGTGCCTTCTTTCAGCTCCTTTCACAGATTTTAACATGGATTTAGATCAGGGCTGCTCAAAATAGTCCAATGTTTGGTTCTTAGCTCTTCTTAGATATTTTTAAAGCAGCCACAGAAGATTACCGAGCCTCCTCTTTGTTACACTTGTTTGAACAGCGTTCTTTTCGTAGTACACAGCACAGGCAACATTATTGGCACCATTCTGACACTGGAATATCTTGACACTGATCAGATTGGAATTGGAATTTTATTTGAGTAGACATAAATCTTCTGGGAGAATAACATTTAGGGAGATGAGGCAAAACTGGAGCTTTTTTGGCAATTCACAACAGCTCTATCCTTACAGACGCAAAAAAACGCAGCGTGTACTTGTGAAACATGGAGGAAGCTCAGTTATGGTTTGGGGCTGCTTTGCTACTCAGCAAACAATGAAGGTGACCAAGGAATTGTGGAGTGAAATATGTTGCCAAGTGTCAGAAAGCTTGGTTTCAGATAATGCATCATGAGAGGTGCCTTGAAATATCAGTGACTCAACTTCCTAGTTCTTCAAGATTTTTTTATTTTTTGCTTTGGCTTGCGAGCGTAGACTTGAGATATGAGCGTTGCATGGTGGCAGTGACACAACTAACTTTAACAAGCAGCACTTGTAGATAAACCATATAAAAGTAGTCATGATCATATATTTTTTTAATCTTCTGCGTACGTTATAATAATAATAATAATTATTATTATTATTATTATTATTATTATTATTATTATTATTATTATTATTATTATTATTATTATTAAAGAGCAGTACTCTTCCCTCAATAGAATACACTTGACGTGTTTTGTTGTTTTTGGAGGGGGAGGCCAGAACAGAAAAATGTCCATATATTTAAATGGCAAAACAGTGTGGCCTATTAATATGCATTGTATACTGTTAGTGTTAAACAACAATAACTGTGGGAAATTCCATTTGATTTTTCTCTAAATTAATGACTTATGTTATCTGCAATGATTAAAGGTTAAAATGAAATGGCAAGGTGTGTGGCCACACCTTGTGACGTTAAAAAGTGGCAACAACTCGTTTTCTCAGGTTGGGAGGGGCTGGTGCTTGGGGAGCAGAATGACCTAGAATTTCTCAAAGAGAGGCGGATGGAGGAAAACACCACTTTGGTCATGTTTTGTTTTTTTTTGGTGAGAAATTAGCATTTTAACACTTTAAAAGCTCCAAAAGTTGATTTTTCATGTTGCTGTCCCTTTAAATTAGAATGATCAGCCATAACAGACTCTGGGCCCCTGGTATTGTTTTGCTGAGAATCCTGCCTATATCAACACTGCCCCCTGCTGGTCATTTGCAGGTCGCTATACCACAGAGAGTGATGTGTGGAGCTTTGGTGTGCTGCTGTGGGAGGTCTTCTCCATGGGAATGATCCCTTACACAAGCATGAGCAACCAGCAGGTCCGAGATGAAGTGGAGAAAGGTAAAAACACAAGCGCGGTCATCAATCCCTGAAAATGACTTTCAGTGACTAAAGTAAAAGATGAATGTTATGCGTATTTTTCCAAGCTTGTGTACAAATGTGTTTCAGGCTATCGCATGCCAGCTCCACGTGGCTGCCCGTCGGAAGTGTCCACGCTTATGAACCGCTGCTGGCAGCATGAACCCAAAAATAGACCATCTTTTCAAAAACTGAGGGCGGATCTAATTGACATCTGGAAGAATAAGACATAATACAAACTCTATGTTTACTTGTGTTCTGAACAAAAACAAAACAGACAGCTTCAGCCCTGCCACATTGCCAAATAAAACTGAAACTAAAGTATATGGTACTTTGTAATGTGGAACATTTTTATACAATTGTAATGATCAGATAAGTTTGTTTTTTTCTTTGACTTGATATTAGGTAGAAATTAACCCCTTCAAAAGAGGAAACCAAGAAGAAAATACGAAAACAGAACTAATTATCAGTTTACACAAATGCATAAAATAAAAAAGTGCACTAAAAAAAATCTAAATCATGTATATAGACAAACAAAAACAAGAAAACAAAAGTAAGAAGAAGATTAACATGTCTGAAAATAACGATTTATGTTAGTGGAGATTATTGGATCTCGTAAGCTCGTGCAGGTGTACCTAAAGTAGCTGTGAAGTACAGTAGATATAAAAAAGTCTACACACCCATGCTAATATGCCAGGTTTAAAAGAGAACAAGCTAAATCACATTTTCAACCATTATGTCACCTATATAACCTGCACAACTCGAATGAAAAAAAAACGAGGATTTAAAAATAAACAAGCTAATCTAAAGTGTGCACACCCTCATATCTAGGGATATGGCTGTCCAGAGTTAACCAATCACATCCAAACTCATGTTAAATGGGAATTAACACATGACCCCCACTACTACTATTTTATTTTTGTATATTTGGCTCTCACAGACATGAAAAGGCATTCAAGTCACTCGAAGTGCACTTTTGAAGAAATGAAACAAAACATCTTGTGCAGCATCATGTTGGGGGAAATCAACCATGAGTAAAAAGACAACATCCTGCGGAGAGTATCGAAACTTGTATTGACAGACCACCGAGAACCACCGAGTGCATTAAACCGAAATGAAATGATAAGCGAGTGTGCGGGAACTGGACTTCAGCTAGCCAGGAGCTAGGGAAATCTTTTGGCAGGCATCTTGGCCTTTGTTTGTTTTTTTAAACCATTTGTTGGATTCTGAATTGTTCCTAAAAAGAGGGAGAAGGCGAGCCACCCTTGATCTGCTGAATCTGACTGCCTCCTTCTTGAGACCCAGTAGGCCTATGAAGTGCATCCACAGTGGATTTAACAGGACAAAAGTTCACTTTGACTAATAACTTTGACTGTGACGTGGATATCTGAACGTGAGAACAATTACATTTTCCATTGGAAGAACCAATTATTTTGTTTGGTTTTTTTAGAGCACAATCATGTTGTGTGCTATAGTAAGCCAAATTGTAAATACTTTTCAAATCTTGTAACTGTATGTTCTTTTCCGTGGAGTGTGGATCCAGTTGATTATTATGTGTGTGCGTGTTGATTATTGGGTCAAATTAGCAAATCTATGTCATGACTGGGTCATGACCAGGTTAAGTTTGGGTCATGCAAGGGTTATGTTTGGGTCTCATGACCGTGAGGTCAAGTGTCTGTTTTGAACTGATGTAACCGGCATCTAGTTTCAACTGGTCTTATGCTATGTGATGTCATGAGCTATATGACATCAAGAATCTTTCATCTCTTTACCTGGTCAACAGCAAATCAGATAATTCCACGTCAGTCCTGTTACCCACATGCCTAGCCACAACCAATCAGATCGATTCACTGTCTATATAAGCTGTCTGAGAAATGTGTGTTTTGTCAGCTTATGTGAATAAAGTGTCAAACTCTTATTTGTGTCTGCGCTTTGGGATCCAACCTCAGAACATAACAATCTATTCCTCCTAGAGGAAAAACCTAACTAAGCAACCCGTAGATCTACTATGCAGTATGTATTTCAAAGTGATACTCGATGCCTTAAAGGGCTACAAAAAGACGAGCCGAAAACTGATCAGGGAAGTTGCCAACATTGAAGGAGATGCAGATTTGGAGGTGCTAATTCTCAACCCGACCGCTTCACACTGTGAGCCGCCCAGTGAGAGTTGAAGATCATGCCATGATCAAGCCAACAGATACAATGTGAGATTTCACCCATCAAAGTTTATGAACACAATCGTGACGAAGGGAAAACTTGGCGGAGTCCAACCCTCACCAGGAACAAATCTGATTTCCTGCTGGCAATGCGGATCAAGTTCTGCCGTTGGCTGTTCAAGGACTGAACAGCGCTATTCTATTCAATTTGTTGAAAAATTGAGGTAACAATATGCATGCACCTTTTTTTAGGTTCTTTCAACTCAGCCGCCTAGCCGCCTTTGTGTAAATACCACAAGATTACTTTAGGACAAACAACTTAATTTGTTTTGCACGCTAACTTAATTTTCATTGTGCGAAATTTAATTAGCTACTGTAAAAATAGTGCCGGACCAACTTAATTGAGGTAATCAGTTGTATTTGTTAGTTCAACTTAGCATTGTAATTGCAACAAAACTTCCCTAATTAGGAAAACATCATGCTTAAGTATAGAGAACATGATTTGTTTTGGATTCTACAAGCTTAATTAAGTTGAACCAACATAATTTTAACTATGCAAAAACTACTCATTTAGTCACTTCTTTCTTTTTCCTTCAATTCTACTTGAATCATTCAATTAATGATGACATACAATCAGGAACTGGATGTTTTTGTTTGTTTGTTTTAGCTTTGTCAAGGAGTTGAAGAAGTTGATGCTGCAATTCCCAGCATGCTGAGCGGCACGATGCAAATAGCAAGAAGTAGGATTGTTTTTACTAGGGCTGTCAAAGTTAAAGCGTTAATAGATTAATTAATCACAGAAAAATGTCGCATTAACCACGTATTCACGCAGATTAATCGCAGTATTTTTTTTGCCCGCACTAATGCAACTTTGATGTTGGTATTTAAATTCTGATCAAGTTTATGAAGCTCTCATAGGTTTTGTAACTGCTTTGGGAACTTCACCTGGGCTTTTGTTTAAGTTAATTATTATCAATTAAATTGGATTATAAGGGTATGTTCCCTTTGCATAATTAGATGTAATTTGGTTGGGTGCTGTGCCAGCCCAGCTCTCTCACACACACCGAGACGGAATAATCGTTAACATGTTGTAATCTTTCTCTTTTGGTGGAAGAAGCAAGACTTTTCAAGTTCAAGTGAAGTCAGAAATCATTGTTGTTAAAGTCCAAGTTGAGTCTAAAGTCGTCAAATTCATGACTCGAGTCGGACTCGAACCCCCACCTATGGTATTCACAGCAATGCATCCACACCCTTGTAATTGTCTTTCTTTCAAGAAAGTAGGAGAAAGACGAATATAATGTTGTCTTACAGGTAGTTTGGAGGCGCGCAATCAGCAGCTGGCAGCAATAGCAGGCTGGTGAACCCGCAACAACCCAGCCCAGGAGTCAAAAGAACATGTTAAATAACACGCATCCATTTTAGGGGTTGGGCAACTGAACTGACACTTTATTTTTTTGTAGTCAACACTAATGTCCATCCATCCATTTTCTTAAAACTCATTCACTGCCAGTCATTTTAGAAAATTTTAAAATTGTCAATACTCACGCGATATTACATTCAATAATTATATATAAACCGAATCTACCAAATAACAGAATAGACTCCCTACTTTTTGCCCCGTCCTGTTCCCATTAGAATTGACAGTAGAAAAATGTAGGTTTGCCAAAATACAGCCATTTCTCCCATGGACTCTGAAACTGTGTTTATCTCGTAGAAAATGGGGCAATGATGTCATCTACCGGTGGTTGGGCATCAGTAAAGTTGTTTCCAAGTTTGATATTTACAGTGGAGCATGCTCAGATTCGCCCCCATTTAGCACCGCTCTAAAAAATACTATTGACTGACAGGTATACTTATCAAAGGCAGTGAATGAGTTAATTAACCGCTTATTCCTCACAAGGGTTGTGGAGCCTATCCCAGCTGGCTTCGGGCAGGAGGCGGGGTCCATCCTGAACTGGTTGCCAGCCAATCCAGGGCAGAAAACTCGAATCGACGTTGATTATTCCTTATTCATTCTTATAGTTTCAATAAAGCTATCGTTAGCCTTTGGCTAAAAATAACAATGGAGAACATTACCTTAGTTCCGATGTAGTAGTTTCTGGTCGTTTTGAAGGGATTCGACTGGTAGGGTGGTCTTCCACAAAGTCTGATGACATTTTTCGTAGTTGTTTGAGGGTTTATGAAAGGGAATAAACTGAACAGTGTCTGTCTTACACAAGCCATGACTACAGCGTTAAACCTTTTTTTTTTTTTTTTTTTTTCCTTGCTTATGGATAAACACGCAATGCACCACCGGCAGCCTGGATTGCTTTGTTTGTCTGTGCCAAAACGCACCTGCCGACTCAGACATGACATCTGCGTCAATTGGTTTACTAGGTCAATGCGGGTGTGGTTTAAAGTCAATTGTCTCAAAGGGTGATGCGTTTTCCCATAACATTTTGGAATGCTGTGTCTGCGCATTCTAGCTTTGAATATTAATTTTGTGCTATTAAAAGAATTATATGAAAATTGAAATTAAAATAATTGTATGAAATGGTCCATTAATAGTCCAGATAATACATCTCGTCACCCTCTTAAAAGGATGGCCAAAGGGTTTTTTTTTCTTCCAAAATTTATTTATTTATTTATTTATTTATTTATTTATTTATTTATTTATTTATTTATGCCTAAATTATGTCCTTAGGATGCAATTTTAGTTATTGATTGATTGATTTATTTTTGCATTTTTACTTAATTACTTAAAGGGGCACGATGCAAGATTCAGAGTTTTTGCACATTTGCGACCCCTCTGGCGAAACGTGGAATAGACCCCAGAGACGCACACTACCAGGAGTGTCCACGACTTTTCGGGCACGAGCAAACCTCCAAGTTAATCGAACAAACGTAAACATGGAGCACAACGCCTTTTTCATAGGCTTAATAATGTCTACAGAGGTAAGAAACGTATTAATCTTCAAGTTACTTTGAATGTTAAACTAATTTTGAGTGACAAAAGCTTACGTGACTACAACCTTCCAAACGTCAATAGTGCATTCCCGTGAATCCGATGACACTTAGGATAGCAATACGTTGCTAATATGCCCAAGTGCGGAGACATTAGTTAGCGACCGTGTGGTAGTTTTATTCTGCACTGCTAATCATAAATAGACCCTATCGTATTTTTGTTACGAAGTCTTACCTTTTTAGCAAAAATTCAGCAAGCTGTGGGTCCCGTTTCATCCCCAGGATAGCTCTAAGCTCTCTCCACCTGACGAACGCTGCTCTTATATTTATCCTTGTCCTCCCGTGACGCTGGTCTGAAAGTTTTTTTTACTTCTCTTTGTCTTCCGTGGAGTCTCCACAAGGGATTGAGACGTATCGGGTGCAGGTCTCTTCAAGTCCATCCTGAATTAGCTGTCCTGTCCGTGAAGTTGCGTGAACAATCGCGAGAGCTAACAGGGACAATAGCGTGCACACGCATGACGTCATGCTCAGAGCAAAAGCTAAAGTTTCCGGCCCGAACCCTCCAACATTTTTTCCTTTTACAGAAAAATAGGGGAAACAGTCATTGTGCCACAGTAGTGCCTCCTGTCCATTATACAATTCTTAAAACATGTGCGGGTGAAAAATGTGGTTATTTTTACACTCAAATTTGAGTCTAATCTTGCATTGTGCACCTTTAATGGTAAAGAAATATAGGCCAGCTAGCAAGATCTATCGCCCACTCTGGTATTGAGCAAAATGTGAATATTTTGGAGTGAAGCCCAGCCAGAGCCCACCGAGTTTCGCCCATCTACTGCCCACCTGCCCAAGTGGGTCCCATCAACAAAGCCCATGCCCAGCCAAAACCCAACTAGACCAAGTGGTGCCCATATGGGCCCCAACTGTACGTGTTCGCTGGGGCACATTATAGTAAATTCCTCACTGCCCAAATTTCAAACTCACTTTTGCCGTAAGGTTCAATTAAAATTCAAATCATCAGTCAAAATTTCGCCATCCTAAAACTATTTAACATTCTTATAGTTCCCGCAGGAAGAAACACACTGTATGTTAAAGATTAATTGTGTTCAAGTGTGCATTCCAGCGTTTCATGATGCTCTTTATTTTTTGCAATGAAACGGTTTACTTTATCCATACAAATAGCGATTGACTTCTTAATACACTCTTAAGGCGCATGCACAGTCTGAGTTTAGGTGAGGTTAAAAAAAATATATATAAAAAAAAAAAAAAAAAAAAAAAACGTTCCAGAGTTCGAGTTCAGAGAGTCCACAGGTGAGCATATGAAGCTGGTGCCAATTACAAAAAAAAAAAAAAAAAAAAGGCGTGTGCAAGCACTTGACAGGCCATAAAATTATATAATTAACATGACACTCACGTTGATGGGTGAGTCACAAGCGTTAACACCCTCCACAACCTGCCAAATTTTTACATCTAAGTGTTTACATGAACGAGACGGGTTTGTCACGCTTCCATTGCAGTTCTTCTGCAGGAGTATGCAAATCAATAACAAATAAACCAATGTCCATGAGAACCTGGGCAAGTTTGTTTTACTAGTTAACTAGTGGTGCCCAAAAATATGCACTAGTTACACTCGTAAGCCATTTTGAATCAACTAGTTCAACCAGTGAGGTCCGAAATGTTGACTAGTAGAACTAGTGGATGCCAACATGCTCACTAGTCAACTAGTTATACCAAAAAAAAAAAATGAGGTGAGACCGACGTGCATCCAGGATTCTTATTGGCTCCGCGGTTAAAATACACCAGTCAGGATTCAGATTTTGTCCTTATTCCACCCCCTTTAATTGCATGTTTTACCCTAGTTGACAAGTTGTCCTGAGGAATTGCAGCTAGTTAACAAGATGCTTTCTATTATGGTTACATGTTAACTAGTAAATGCAGAAACCCACACTGCACAACTACTTGCCATCTTTTTGAACCATACAAGCAAGCTAGTGAGGTTCAAAATGTTCACTAGTTAACTAGTAAATGCAGAGATAGCCACTAGTTACACTAGTTGTGCTCATTATGACACCACTTGTTTGCTAGTGAAACACATTTTTTTCTTACAAGTATACTATTTGGGTACAGAGTGAGTAACTAGTAAACTAGTGACACAATTTTTCTTATCACTAGTTAACTGGTGGAATGTATTTTGTCTCAACTGTCAGCCTCAAGACCAAACTTGTACAGACTTTGACTGAGCATGTTTTACAAAATTGCACAGTAGGTTGCATGTGCACACTGTACACAACTAGTTAACTATTTGGGGGGGATCACTAGCTGACAAGTTTGCCAGTTACAGCACTTCACAAGTTCACTAGTTGTGTGCACGTCTACTAAGTAAGCATTTTTGTTAAACTACAGTAGTATGACTAGTTAAATAAACATCAGTGTTACTAATTATTGTCTCAGTCTGGATGTAACTAGTTTACAAGAGAGAAAACAATATTATTGTTATATGCCCCCACACATGCAGGCAATAAGTTTTTTTTTTTTTTGTTTGTTTTTTTTGCTTTAAATAGTATTTGTACTGGCTGCTAGGGATGGGCGAGTACTGATACCAGCCTTAATCTAAGGTATCAGTTGTCATGACAGTGGTCGCTGTGTTGTGGCTGTCAATTGTCATTACACTTCGGCATTGCAAATGTGAAGGAGAATTGATTGCTTTGCCGAATGGAAAGTGACACCTTTGAATTCAACTCCTCCCCATCTGCCCACGAGAACCTGGCTGCAGAACTGCACTGTCAGAATAGGATCTGCCACCGAGATAGTTAAAAGTACTCGCGCATTTCTTTCAGGTATCTGTAATATTCAACCTGTCCAGCCTGCACATTATGTCCTTTTCATCAATGTGAGATATGAATTCAAGTAAAATCTACATTCACATACAAGATGTGTAAAAAGCAATGTGTCACAATGGCATTTTCTCAATTGTTTAGCAGCGAGAAAGAATAACAAACAATAAAGGAGGAAGGGTCATCTGCGTTTGTTCCTGACAAACATGAGGGTATGCGTGTGTGTGTTTGTTTGTTTGTTTGAGTGGTAGACCATGTGTCACAACGGAACTCTGCTTTTCTGAAACTGACTGAGGTTATCACCGTGTCACGTCGTCCTGGGTGAGCTAAGAGACAACTGCCTGATTCACGTCTCTCTGGCATCTGGCTGCTATCTTCCATTTCAAATTTCAACGTGCTTAGTCACTCCACTCATAATGACTCGTGTGCCTCATGCTTAAAGGGATAGTTCGGCTTTTTTGACATGAATCTCTATTTCATCCTCACCTCCAGTGTGTGCGATCAGCACTGACTTACCCCTGACAGCGTTCTGTGACACGAGTTCTGGTCCGGTGTTGGATGAGAGGAAAATAGTCCAGCAAGCTGGCTGATGTCACGGAAATAAAGCCTTTTTCTTCTAAAAACAATTTATGTTCAAAAGAGTGATACATTTGCATCATTAAACTCCTTTTCTGAAAAAAGTCAGACGCCATTACCGCCAGCCACTACTTTTCTGTTCGTTCGTATCATTGCGCGTCGCCCTGTAGACGGCTAATTGACGCACTGCAGCCAGCTGATTCTTCTGCTAGAAGTTTGTCTTTTCGATGGCGGAAGGATCAACTGGCTGCAGGGTGACTTATATATCTTTCAAGTGAATCACAATCGTTTTGTGTTCTGTTTTGTTTTTAATCAATTTGTTCCATAGAGAAATCTATTCCAGGGTCAAACTGGCTACTTGGCTTTTAGTACATTTTAATAAGTTTACCATTGATTGATATTTCACTGTGATAGAATGGACATGAAAATGAGAACATTCACAAGCAGCTACAATAGACCCCTTCAGAGTTTGTAAACAATGTGACGCAATTTAAAGGGCGGGGCTTTGCTGGAGGCAAAAACACCTCAGTGGTGTGTGGTTGTAACACCGGTCAGCATATTTTCACAGAAAGTTCACGTCGGAAAGGATGCGGAAAACGACCATTTGAGTTAATATGTGAGTAAACTGACTCCCCACGACCGTGAATGTTACTTTAAAAAGTTAGGTGACTGATGGGAAAATATTTACTGACCCCTACGCACTCACGCACTGGATAGATGATTTAACGGGACTACCCACCGTGCAATGGCCGGACATTTAAATCTACCTTAGAGAAAAACTGAGCGTTTATACTAAAGATAAACTGAAGGCCTATAAATCATTACATGTCTACAACTACGTCTTGAATGGACATGTTCAAAATTTAGAATATAACAACTTGAGCAAGGACTTTTGTGTCGTGCGGTCGCAAGTGCTGCCAAGTCAACAACAGGTACAGAAGACGAGGATATACGAGGCATGTACCTCTCCTACAAAAATTTGGCAAGAAGTTATCAGAACCATTGTGGGGGCTTTCGCCTCCACAAAACTGAAACATACAGCTAACGTTTGGTTAGCTAGCGGTTAGAATTCGCACATGTGGCGTGTAAACACGGACTTTTTGTAAGTCTGTGCATGTAAAAAGAATCCCACAAATAATGACTAACTTAAGTAATTTCAATCACAATTAAGTCTAGCCCATATCATTGTCCAGGCTGAAGCTGATAGTTAAATCTTACCTGATGTAGCGATAATTGGGTCGTCTTTTGGACGAATTAATAATCTGGACGTTACAGAGGTAAATTGTATTTACCTCAATAACCTCTGGGGCACCACGTTTGTTTTGCTTCGTATTAACAGGAGCAAACAACGACCAAAATCCTTCTTTTATCAGTCATTGATAATCTAAAGTCGCCACACTCGATATTCAGTGGTTCGTTGTACTAACAAAAGAATAATAATCCACTCGGAAACACAGATGACTTAGGCGGAATAAAGTTTATAAAACATGCATTTATTCACGATTGCTACACTACAGAATCAAAATACTGCCTATCTAACTATTCTACCGTCAGAAGAAAAGAAATAAAATAAAGCGAATGAAAATAAGGAAGGAATGCGAATGAATAAAGAAACAGGGAAAAGAGAAAATTTGACCTGCCAGATTTGTGATGTTTCAAACGTAAGTGGCACACAGTGGATACGCCGAGGTAGAAATCAAGCGCACTTACGAGCCCTGGAGTTGCGTAGCAACGAACAGAAGTGGCGGCCTTTTTGACAAGGGGGAAAAAAAGAGTCAATGTTCGTTGAAAAATGCAAGGAAAAAAAAAGGTTTATTCCACAGGTTAGCGAGGGAGCCGCGCCAGGGGCCTGACGTAGTTGCGCGGCTCGTCCCTTGATTGGTTGGTGATCCGGCGAGGTTGATCCTCGCCGAGGTTGGTTCTGCTGGGCAGCTGTCCGAGCTCAGGTGTTGCAGCTCGGTCAGTACGCGCCTGCGTACGGGGAAGGCCAGCCGTTGGAGGTGCGTTGGCACTGCGGCGGAGCGCCACCGAGTAGCAGGTGCGGTGCGCGGCTTAGGTGCACAACCTTGAGTCCGGCGGTGCGTTGCAAGTGTACCCGGGACCGAGAAGGTCGGGCGGGTGAGCACCGATAGTGGAACAAAAAAACAAAAAAACGAAAGAGTCTTTAGTCAGCGTTGCAGTTTGCACTTGCTTTGGCGTGGCGTGGCGCGAGGATCCGATCTCGTTAACGGATCCTGCCAGGAAAGAAAAAGCCACGTGGTTTGCAAGTTTCTTAGACAAAGGGTTCGAGCAGCCTGGCTGGCCCACTTGCAAGTCGGGCCAGAGTTTTTGGAAGAGGCTTGTGAGAGCCGGAACAGGCAAGAGAGCAGGAGGGCAAAAAAAAGAAGAGAGCGGGCAGTGGTCTGCCCGTGTTTTTATAGTCTCTGGGTGGGGCGAGCAGGTGAAGGCACACCCTTCTGTTCGCTCGCGCAGACTCTCAGAGGAAAATTATTAAAAAGATTAATAATTTGGCATTAAATTTGGTCAGTCTGGCAAATCAGTTTTCCCACACAACCCGTTTAACACACATTGTAATTAATGCATCATAAACTAACTTGTGAGGTAACTTCTACTTGTCTAATCTGACTGAACTGAGAGACATTGATTATCTTTCATTCTTTATGGAGTACACATGAAATAGGATGTTCATACACACAAAGATATAACATGAATCATTCGTAGTTCAGTTGTCTGTCAAGAATTATCATGATATAAATGTGTAAAATGCGGTTACTTATGTGAATTGTCACTAAGGATAGTTCCAAGTTTCGCCACTTGGAGGTGTTGTTGCTCCATCTAGACGTTCCGGGAAGGGCGAGGCGCCAGAGTATCCTTTTGTGATTGATAAGAAGTCATGAACATTCCTTTGATCGGTCATTTGTGTATTCCAAACCATTGGAGCCATTTGTTCGGGCTCCGAGCAGACTGCTTGAAATACACTCCTTCGGCAGACGCATGAATTCCTTTGTCACCTGGTCAGCGGCTTCAAAAGAGTTTTGTTGGTGGCAAGGACCACCTGTAGAGCTGACCAGGCTGGATCCTGTCTGGGCATTGGCATATTCATGCACTGCAGAGAATTTGCTTCAGGAGAAGCAAACTTAAAAAAAAAAATTAGAGGGTGAAATGGACCTAGGCAATAGTTGTTACAGACCCCCCTTCGTCAAGCGGGATGAATCTTCAGGATGTCCAGGTTGGCGGGTCCAGATGATGCGTGGCCAGGGTCCAGGCCACGGTCAGCCGGCCGGAGTCCCACTCACGCTCTGCTGCAACACTGAAGACATACCACTGGTGCCACTTTTCCCTAACCTCTGCCTGGTTATGTGTGTGCAGGGTACGTCTGTGTGTTTTCAATGTGTCTCTATGTGTATTCAGTTAACAGTGTGTCTAACTTGGTACTGTGTCAGCTACCTGAGGGACTCGGGTCCCAAAACAGGCGCGGGCCTGGGAAAGACGCAAGACGCGAAATTCCAAACAAAGGAAAAGGAAGAAAACTTTTCCTAAGGCTATAAGGCTAGTATCATATTATGAGTAACTAGGGGAAACGAACAGCAAATTAAAGAAAAGAGAGAGAGAACGAGAAAAGAGGCTGTCGCCTTCTAAAACTCAAAAACCCGGGACTATACTCAGGCCATAACTCTCTTATAAAGACGGGGAGGTTGTCTCAGGCACCTGCGTGTCGGTGCAAATCTCCACCCCTGGGGGTGTTCGTCAAAAAAAAAAGTCTTAGGTCGGTTAGCGCGACACTATCGTTGCTAGGTACTTAGCTATCGCGTCTTCCTATGGTGTAATTAAACACCCCAAAAGTCGTGCGTTATCCAAGAATAACTGAAGGGAAAAGGGAAAGAAAGGGAGGAGGGGAGAAAAGGGAGCAAAAGGAAGGAAAAAAAAAAAATCAGAGTATCCTTGGCAGTCGCGCTAGACTAAGGGAAGGAAGGCAAAGGGGCTTAGTTAGATTAGCTAGACTCACTAACGCTTTAAAAAGAGTACTCTGACCTGCTTTTGAAGGCCTTAAGTACGGGGGAGCTTTTCATGGCTAGCAAAAACTGATTTCACGCAGCATACCATTCATAAGTATCATAACACCTTGAGTGTACATAATCTTTTGAATTTGAGTTGCAAATCATTTTGTAGTTGTCTAGTCTAGTTCTGCATAATGCTATCGGTGTTACAGCTAGGACCGTATCCTTAAGTGTTGCACCAAGCGTCTGCAAATAAGTAGCAAAACACAGTATGCTAACCTCTCGCAATCAACAAAGACAAGCGGATTAGCGTCGCTCGGTATGGTATCACTGAGGGGTTCGGTAGGTGCAGCGGGGTGTTGACCCCCCTTTTGCACGTGTGATACTTTCAAACATCGTAGTCAGCGAGGTCGGTCGGCGGAATTTGGCACGTCTGTCGAAGGTGGCGGTTGGGTCGCTGACTCGGAGTCGGCTGGTGACCCCCCTTTGTCAGTTCCGCACGTATGCTGGTCCTGAGATTCGCTCGATCGCGTTCTCAGACGTTCAAACCCGCAGTGACTTTTGATCTGGTTTCGGTGGACCCATCTCAGTTGGTCCCCCTGACGTCCTTTATTCATCCTAATTTGATAGGCGACGGGTGACAGTTTGTCGACGATTTCATGTGGTCCTGACCACCGGGGAAGAAATTTCCGGGCGATGCCCCTCTGGGCACGCGGAGTATTAGCATTTGGTTGCGCGAACAAGTAGTACCATACACGATCACCTATTTCGAACTCGGTTCGTGAGGCTTTCCTATCGTAGTAGGTTTTCTGACCTTCTGCACTTTGCTTAAGCCGTTGTTGAGCAAATGCAAACGTGGCTCGGAGGTGGGCTTGCAAGTCCTCCACGTACTGGGAGGCCGTGTATGCCGTGGCTAGGTTTGTTTCTCCTGGCTGATACATCAGGTGCAGGGGGAGCGTCATTCGCCGTCCGGTCATCATTTCAAAGGGGGCCACCCCTGTGGATTCGTGAGGGGTGGCTCGAATTGCCATGAGGATCAGTGGGAGTCGGGTGTCCCAGTCCCGATGGTTGGAAACAACAAACTTTTTCAGCAAATTTACCACGGTGCGATTAGTCCGCTCCACCTGTCCTGATGACTGCGGGTGATGGCTAATATGCAACTGGGCCTTGATTCCGAGCATTTGCCAAAGTTGTTGCATTACCTCGGCTGTGAAGTGGGTTCCCCTGTCTGAGTTAACCCGTGAGGGCAACCCAAAGCGGGAGAACACGTGGTTCATCAGCAGGCATGCAGTGGTGTGTGCGGTGTCGTTTGGAGCAGGCAGGCATTCTACCCACTTGGTGAACGCGCAAACTACTGTAAGAAAGTATTTGTTCCCTCTCAGAGATCTGACCAGTGGTCCCACCCAATCAATTTGGAGATCAGACCATGGGAAGTTGACTCCTTTCTGTTGGAGTGGTGCTCGGTGACTCGGGTTTGCTGGCTGAAACTGGCAGCAAACCAGGCATCCTTTGATGTAGGTTGCTACATCATTATGCATGCGCGGCCAGTATGCCACCTGTTGTAGTGCGGTGACAGTGGCCTTGAATCCGCGGTGGCCTGCATAAGGCGCATCGTGGGCGTATGTTAGCAAGACCCCCCTTTGGCTCCGTGGAACCACCAACCGCAGGGCAGGTGGAGACGCGGAGTCATAAACCAGAAGGCCTTTAACGAGACGCAGCCTTTGCAGCACGGAGAGCAAGTCTTTGAGGTCGCTGTCGTCACTCAACGCGTCAGGCGACACGGGGTTGGCGACAGGATCAGAAAGGTGCTGAATTATTTTGAAAAGCGCGGGGTCGCCGGCCTGTTGGGCGACCAAGTCGGAGGTTCGGACGGGCGGTACGCACGCCACGGGCCCCGTAGGGGTCCGTGTGGGGGCGTCGCGAGACTCAGCGGCGGCCGCAGCGCGGCGGCGCGTGAGAACGTGGACCTCCAGGGTGGGCTGGGTGGGCAGCCAAGCTGTATCAAATGTCCAAGGAGTCCCGTTGAGGGCCCCTTGTTTGGCTAACGTGTCCGTTAGGTCGTTAAAATGTTTGTCAGGTCCTGGGACTTTTGAGTGTCCCCGGACCTTTTTCCAATAGACATGCATATCATTGGAGGAAACCAAATGGTCGCATGTCAAAATGAGGTCGCGGTGTTTAACGGGTTTCTTCGCTGACGTAAGGAAACCATTTCGACGCCACACCGGTAGATGACAGGTGAAGGCGAGGCGGGCATAGTTTGAGTCAGTGCAGATAACCAGCACCGTGACACCGTGTTCAACTGCTAATTTGAGTGTAATCAGGATGCCAGCGATTTCCGCATATTGAGAAGAGTGGGGGCCCAATTGGAATAGCAGTGGTTTGCACGGTGTGTCGTCGACCCAAGCGATGCCCACCCCAGCCTGCAGCTGGGTTTGGTGGTGGTAAGAGCAGCCATCCACGTAAGCTGTAGGCATGTCTTTGCAGACATGTTCCTCAAAATAGCGGTGACGCGTGAATTCCGGCATCGGTGCCACGGCGACGTCTGTCGGCGGGGTCGGGGAAGTTGACACACAGTTCTGGCAAATCGCTAGATCGGTACCCAGCGGTAACTTTGCGTTTTTCGCGTACCGGACTCGAACATCGTAACTTTGTAACGCCATAAGCCAGCCGGCAATGCGCGCGTTCGTTACGACACCGTCTCGAATGCGTTGGTTGTTAAGAAAAGTAACCGGATGATGGTTAGTATCAATCGTTACTTTTTGACATCCAATGTAGTTTGAGAAATGTTTGATTGCCCATACTGTGGAAAGCAGGGCTTTTTCGCAGTCGGAGTATTTCAACTCAGGGCCGTTCAACGTTTTACTGGCGTACGCCACGACGCGTTTATCCTGGTCGTACATTTGGTATAGGCCCGCACTCAAACAATGGTCGGAGAATCCTGCTTCCAAGAAAAATTCCTTGTTGCTATCGGGGTACGCGAGACAGGGAGCGGAGCCCAGCTTTTGTTTTAGCATATTCATCGCGTTGTTTTGTTCGTCACCCCAATCGAAGGGCGTGTCTTTCTTCAGCAGGTTAGTAAGAGGGCGTGCTATGTCAGCAAAGTGTTCAATGAACTGGCGCGAATAGTTGCACACGCCAAGGAAGCTGCGCAATTTTGACACATCGGTGGGGGTTTTGATGTCAAGAAGGCCTTGAATACGGCTGGATTGTGGTTCAATCCCGTTCGGCCCAACCAAGATCCCCACGTAGTTGACCTTCGTGCGACACCACTGACCTTTCAGGAGGGACAGTTTGGCACCTGCAGAAGACAGCTGTCCAAGAACGTGGTCGATTTCCATCAAATGGTCATCCAAAGAGGAGCTCCTCATCATAATGTCATCGACATAAATGAGGTTGCCCCTGGCGGCGGCATCAGGGCACGCCTTGTTGAGGAAGATGTTAAATTCGGCTGGCGAGTTGGCGTAGCCGAATGGACACCGGTTGAAAGTGTACTGTTTGTTGCCAAAGGTGAATGCCAACTTGTATTGATCCCTGGGATCTACTGGGATCGTCCAGAACCCCGAAGCCACATCGATGGTGGTGAAGAATTTGGCATCTCGAACCTTGGGAAGTTCCTGTTCAAGTTGTGTCATGGGCCATCGCGAAAGAGGAACCTGTTGGTTCAGTTTGCGATAGTCAATGGTTGGTCTCCATGTACCGTTTGGCTTCAAGACTGGCCACAATGGAGCCGAATAGGTGCTGTTACAGGGGCGAATGATGCCCTTTTCCAGCATGGCGTCGATAGTCTTCTGTACTGGTTCGTAAGAAGCTATCGGAATCTTGTACTGGCGCACGAAAGTTGGAGGAGCGCCGGGCTGAGTCGGGATGCGGACTACGTGTAGTGCCGTCAACCCGCAATCCAAGGAGTCCTTGGCAAAAGACGGTGTGTATTTCATTAACACGGTGCGCAAACGTTCGCGGTCCTGTTCGGACCGGAGCGCGTCGGCGCGGTGCAGAACTTCTTGGAGGTGCTCCTCGAACTCTGGGTACGGTTGAAGGTCCCCATTTGGAGTCGTGGTTGGTTGAGGTTTCTCTGGGTTTCCAGAGGGAATGCTCGAGGGCGTTGGAGGCAACGCGCTCAAGGCATAAATCACCAGTTGTTGGTCTGTCCCCAGGTCCACCCGGACGATGTCTTCATCGTTGGTGGGACCGGCAGGGTTGACCGTAACAAGCTGAGATGGCCTGGTGAGTCTTCGGCCACCGGTGTCTTCAGTCAAGAACAAGTCCGATGGGATGTGTCCAACCACAGGCACCGTTAGAGTGAAGTCGTGGAAGTCGGAACGGATGAGCAGGCCCAGACGGGTCGCTTTTGGTATGCGAACGTCGTACGAAAGGGGGTTGTGAACCAAGATCAGAGTGGTGAGAGAGGCGTCCACGATGGGCGTGGCCTCCAAGAGTAACGACAGGTTCATGAACTCCGAAGAAGGTTGGAAGAAAGCGGAGCGAGCATTCAAGACCTGGTTAGCTCGTGTCACCAAGCGAACCGGAATGTTGATCGTGGTCGCCGGAGCGATCACTTCATCCTCATTTAAGACTTCGCAAGCATCTGGGACGGTCTGTCCGGACTTCATGTTTGGAAGACTGGGAACACAAGCTAGAGGTTCCGAGTTGGTGAGGGACCACAGCACGTTGTTGATGGTGTCCACCTGGACGGCAAGACGAACAAGCAAATCTGCACCCACGAAAAGGGTGTGAGGCGCATCCGGGACAACCAAGAAGTAGTGGGTCAGTGAGTGCTGCTTCCACTGAAGGTTTAAGGCGCACACGCCCACTGCAGTTATTGTAAGAGGAGGTTCCGTGTTCAACGGAAACCGGCAAGACTTGGAGACGAAAAGAATGTTCGGGTCGAGATCTCGCAAGTTGTCAGCGAATGCTGCAGAAATGGCTGATTTGTCAGCCCACAAGGCGAGGACGGCGTCAAGAACAGGTGCACCTTGCACGTGGACACCTCCGATGATGCGTGGGGCGTACCCTGCATCAGGTGGGGGTGGGTCAAGGTCACAAAGAAAGGTGTCGTGGCTTCTCAGCCGGTCCTTTGTCGGGGACGCGAGGGGTCCTGCCTTGGACTGTGTCGTGTCCCAGCTTTCTGTGGGGGCGTCTGCTTCCCCGTGGGGTGGCTGCGCCCGAGTCACAGTGCAGAGCTGAGCCTGGTCAGGGCCCGAAGGAAATGTCGGCAGGGCCTGCCGCACCTGGGCCCAAATCTGGAGTCTCTGGTAGTCTATGATGGGTTGGAAGCGGAACAACAGGTCTTGGCCAATAAGAAGGGGGACTGACTCAATGGGTCCCACATAGACTGGATGAATGAATTCCATGGGGCCAATGGACCAGTGTACCATCGCGACAGATTCCAGCTTTGTGTTAGTAGGTGAGAAAGCGCTAACGGTGAGTGGGCACCGCCGTAGGCGGAGCGGTCGACTGTTAGCTTGTGACGCGGCGCGGAGTTGTTCGAACACCGTGTTGGACATCACCGTGATGTCCGCGGCGGGATCTACAAGGGCTTCGTAGGTTAGAGCTCGCTCCAGGGTGACGCTCAGATAGAATTTACGAGCCATCCCCCTGGTGGTGAGGTCACCTAAAAGCTGTTGGAACGGTCTCACGTCATCGGTTGATCGCGATACATGCGGGTCTGCTGTATTTGGATCAGCCTGCAGTACCAATATTGTTGAGTCAGAAGGCAGTTTAGTAGGTGTCTGAGTGTCGGCTACTGGAGGCCCCTCTGGTGACCTCTGCTGGTGGGTCACTTCAGTGGGCATCCGGCCGTCGGTTAGTCATAAAGGCGGGTCTTTTGACGAGTCTTTTGACAATTTCAGGAGTGCCTTCAATATGCCGCTGGCAACTGCGTGGTGGTCAGTCTCGGAGTCGGCTTGGCGGTTCCGGGACTCGCGGCAGGAATCGGTTGCTGGCGCGCGTTCGACTTTATCACGTTTTGGATGATAGCGCGAATCGGGCTTTCCTTTAGCAACTTTGGAGCGCCGGCGGTCGTCAGCTTGCTTTTCTCCGTCCGCTTTCTCGTCACGCGAGTAGTCGGTTTTGGAGCGCGGTTTCCGGTTTCGCGGGGCGCGGGACTGTTTTGACTTTTTGGATTTAGTCTGGTCTTCCCTCGGAGCAAAGGAGCAAGCTCCCTCCAGCTCTGAAGGAGGACCCACGTCCACTTTATAAATTCCTGCGTCGCCTGCCTTGGGGGCGGATAATTTTAGCTTTGCATAGCCCCTAGCTGCTAAGTCACGTAGCTGCGAGCTATTCAGTGTCTCAGGACACAAAGCCAGTCCCAAGTAGTGGTTAAGGTTTTGTTGGAGGTTTCGGACAAACAACGTTTTAAAACCAGAATCTTCCTCCATGTTGGGCTCGTTACGAGTCCCAAAATAGGCATCGCGAAGACGACTATAGAAAGCCTGAGGAGCCTCCTGCTTTCCCTGTTTGACGAACATGGCGACTTCCATGCCCGACAACCCAGGAGAACCGTCAAACTCGCGTGAGATGGCTTGGTGCAGTGCCAAAGGGTCAGACAACACATCAGCGGGCTGCCGTTCCAGCAGTCTGTTGACTGCTCGGCTGGACGTCATTTTGATCAAGTACAACTTATCTTCCACGGTTGCCATTGGGACCCGCTGGAGATGATAGTTGATGTCTTTCAAGTACTCTGTTGTGTTGTGGGACCCCCCCTGGTTTCGGTTCGAATTTGGTTATATTTCGAGCCAGCTTGTCCAAATCTTTCCAGGCCACGCCCATTTGTCCCTCCAACGGGGGAGTCGACATGGGTCCACGTTGGAAACTGTCATCACCTGATGGCCCGAAAGCGTGTGGGGAGGCGGCCATTGGAGGTGCCAGGCCTAAAGCGGCGGTGGTCACTGGCGGCGTCCTCCAGGCGGTTCCGGACTCAGGTGGCAGTTTGAGCTGTGGTGCTGTGGCTCTGGGATCAGGAGGTCTGTGTGGGGGTGGAGCTCCCGGCCGGGAGGCTCCTCGGGAGACCTCATGCAACTGCTGCGCGCGTTGTAACTCATGTTTAATATGAGCTAACTCTGTCTCATATTCCTGCTGGCATTGTCGGAGGCGGGTAACCTCGGCTTCAGTCAATGCTAATTTAGTTCGCAGGTCATATGAGCGGTCCACTTCGGCATTACGTTCCTCCCTAAAGGTCTGTACCTGAACTTGGAGGCGCTTCACTTCATCGGTTGACTGAGCTAGCGACGAACTAACCCGAAAGTAATTAGCTTCTGCTAGCCGAAGTTGGTCTTTTGACGGTCGTTCAGTCAAGTCAGTCACCTCTGCTTTTAGTTTGTGAATTTCATTTGCCGCGGATCTCAGCAGTTTTTCTTGCTCTCGATTTGTCTCTTCGACGGTCGCGAGAGCTTGGGTTAACTCACCAATCTTTTGATGGGAGTCGGGAGTGAAAGCAGACTCATCTGCATCACTGCCCAGATTTTCGGCTAGCGCCGCATCTGCGCGGGCTTCTGCCTCATCCAGCTGCGCTTTAACGTCATCCAGCTGGGTCTCCACGACCTTCACTCGGTCGTGGGCGGCTTCAAGCTGTGCCGTGGCATCACGGCTCTGCTGTTGTGCCATGTCAAGTTGGTGTTTCACTTGACAGTCCTCGGCATCGCTCAGCTTCAAGTGTGCGGCAAGGTTCAAAGTCAGACATCCGAGCATTCGAATGAGTGACTTGTCCTTTGGGGCTTTGGTCTCAGCGTCACTCATGAGCTGCGCGAGGTTATCATTTAGCGTATTGACATCCGCATCCCTAATAGACTCAGCGTATCCAGGTAAGAAGTCCTTGGTCAGCTTCTGCACCAGTTGAGCCAAGGTATCTAGGTTCTCACAGGGGCTGGGAGTCTCTCGGAGTGATGCCATATTGTCAATAGCTTTTTAAACGATCACACTTGTACTAGCGTTTAATAGTTAGTTAATCAGCGTACGCAGTTAGCTAACTACCGCTATCAAGTATTATCGTCAACAATACACACTGGGTTCAACTTATCAAAAGGGGAATTGCCACAAAAGCAAAAGATTTGTAGTGGGCTATGCAACCCACAGCTTACACTATAGTTGGGAGAAATCAATTCCAGTTATCAAAACAAACAAAAACAAACGGCAACAAAAAAATAAAATAATAAATAAAGCAAAATAAAATAAAATAAAATAAAATAATAATAATACTAACTTCAACTTGACTCACTCAGCAAAGAATAGCTTAAACGAGGGACAGGGTAACTCTAAAATGTTACAGCGGTCAATCCCAAAAGCTAAATCAAAAAAAAAAAAAAAAAATTCAAACAAAAAATTTTTTTTTTTTTGGAAGTCGAGTTAAAAGTTGAAATTAAAATTAAATTAAATAAACAATAAAACAGAAAAAGGGGGAAATAAACTTAAAAGGGGTTAATAGTCTTAGTCAAATGACTGGTTACAGTGTCCGTACAGTTTCATGCAAATGTCCTGTGGACGGGGTTTTTGGGACACAAAAACTGCAGAACTATACAGAAATATTAGAGCTGCCTCTCTAATAATAGCTCATTCGAACTCACACCTTCTTATTAACTAGACACAACCGAAAAACAAAAACAAAAGAACAAACAAAAACAACAAAGTTAAAAATAATGGATAAAAATTAGAAGAAAACAAATAAAAGGGAAGAAAATAATAATAATAGTACTAGGTCTACCAAACCAACTAAACAAACACAAAACCTGAAATTAAGTGGAATGTTAAGTCAAGAATATAGCTAGTTAGCCTAGTATGAAACTGGATAAAAGGGAATACGAAAAAAAAGAGGAAAAAAAAGAAAAACACAATAGTGTAAATAGTTCCTTTGTATTAATTTGACCCAGCAGTATGTTTTGTTGATGCACCCGTAATTACTCTCACGCTAGGCAGCGTAAAAGGCTAGAATGCGGTCAGCTATTACTATAATCCTTAAACGCAAACAGTCAATTAAGCCTACAACTGCGTTTAATCGGACGTGGATAAATTTTTTATTATCCTTGTGTACTAACGGTGACGACACTCACTAAGTACAACGCTCGACACGGAAAACAATTCAAAAAGCAATGTGAAGTGACATTGAATCAGAATTATCGCGGAGCAAGGACCACCGGCGTTAAAGCAGCAGTGGGGGGGTCAGTTGTCTATTGACAGCTCAAACGCTGTCTGACAGCTGACAACCTGCGAGACCCGCTCCCTTTCGGGGCGTCTACAGGCGTGGCTCAAACTCGCCAATGAGAAGGGAGGGGGAGGTACTCAACCACGCCTCCACGAGCCACACAGCTCTTCACAAGGACTATGGCGCCACCTTGTGGAAATGCGTACACGGTACAGGTAAGCAGCTAACGTCTTAGCGCTCTGTTAATCCGCTCGCCACGAGCTGAAACTTTGAGTCGGCGGCTACAAAAGCTCAGTCACGACTCAAACTTCTCCCACAAGCTAGGTGTAGGAGGAACACGGGGAAAGTGACTCGGACGTCGTTTACGTTGCTCGCGGTTAGCTACTCCGAAGCACGTAACTCGAGTCGGGTCAACGCGACGCACGTAGGCTGTCACGTGACTTCCCACAATTTCCGGAAACACAACAACACAAAGACAAACAACTTCAAATTCAGCCAGCTGAAATTTAAAAGTTGCACAACTCGAGTTCTATCACGTACGTTTTCAAATACAAGCCACTATTTTTTCAAACGGTGACCGGCTCTTACTTTTATTCCAACAATCAATCCCGTTACTCTCGTTTACTTATAGCACGTCACTCCGTGGTAACACACGCAAGATGGCGGCTAACCAGACGCTCGATTCAAAGCTGAAGGGGAAAGTCAGTGCAGTTCTATGTAAGAAGAAATGTTTACCTTTTTGCACAGAGATAAATGATTAGGTACACTACGTGAAATGCGTTTTACTTTTCACGTCCAAAGTCTTGTATTTTCGAGTGGATCTTCTTATGTTTTGTAGCCTCACACGGCCGGCACCATTATGTAGCGATAATTGGGTCGTCTTTTGGACGAATTAATAATCTGGACGTTACAGAGGTAAATTGTATTTACCTCAATAACCTCTGGGGCACCACGTTTGTTTTGCTTCGTATTAACAGGAGCAAACAACGACCAAAATCCTTCTTTTATCAGTCATTGATAATCTAAAGTCGCCACACTCGATATTCAGTGGTTCGTTGTACTAACAAAAGAATAATAATCCACTCGGAAACACAGATGACTTAGGCGGAATAAAGTTTATAAAACATGCATTTATTCACGATTGCTACACTACAGAATCAAAATACTGCCTATCTAACTATTCTACCGTCAGAAGAAAAGAAATAAAATAAAGCGAATGAAAATAAGGAAGGAATGCGAATGAATAAAGAAACAGGGAAAAGAGAAAATTTGACCTGCCAGATTTGTGATGTTTCAAACGTAAGTGGCACACAGTGGATACGCCGAGGTAGAAATCAAGCGCACTTACGAGCCCTGGAGTTGCGTAGCAACGAACAGAAGTGGCGGCCTTTTTGACAAGGGGGAAAAAAAGAGTCAATGTTCGTTGAAAAATGCAAGGAAAAAAAAAGGTTTATTCCACAGGTTAGCGAGGGAGCCGCGCCAGGGGCCTGACGTAGTTGCGCGGCTCGTCCCTTGATTGGTTGGTGATCCGGCGAGGTTGATCCTCGCCGAGGTTGGTTCTGCTGGGCAGCTGTCCGAGCTCAGGTGTTGCAGCTCGGTCAGTACGCGCCTGCGTACGGGGAAGGCCAGCCGTTGGAGGTGCGTTGGCACTGCGGCGGAGCGCCACCGAGTAGCAGGTGCGGTGCGCGGCTTAGGTGCACAACCTTGAGTCCGGCGGTGCGTTGCAAGTGTACCCGGGACCGAGAAGGTCGGGCGGGTGAGCACCGATAGTGGAACAAAAAAACAAAAAAACGAAAGAGTCTTTAGTCAGCGTTGCAGTTTGCACTTGCTTTGGCGTGGCGTGGCGCGAGGATCCGATCTCGTTAACGGATCCTGCCAGGAAAGAAAAAGCCACGTGGTTTGCAAGTTTCTTAGACAAAGGGTTCGAGCAGCCTGGCTGGCCCACTTGCAAGTCGGGCCAGAGTTTTTGGAAGAGGCTTGTGAGAGCCGGAACAGGCAAGAGAGCAGGAGGGCAAAAAAAAGAAGAGAGCGGGCAGTGGTCTGCCCGTGTTTTTATAGTCTCTGGGTGGGGCGAGCAGGTGAAGGCACACCCTTCTGTTCGCTCGCGCAGACTCTCAGAGGAAAATTATTAAAAAGATTAATAATTTGGCATTAAATTTGGTCAGTCTGGCAAATCAGTTTTCCCACACAACCCGTTTAACACACATTGTAATTAATGCATCATAAACTAACTTGTGAGGTAACTTCTACTTGTCTAATCTGACTGAACTGAGAGACATTGATTATCTTTCATTCTTTATGGAGTACACATGAAATAGGATGTTCATACACACAAAGATATAACATGAATCATTCGTAGTTCAGTTGTCTGTCAAGAATTATCATGATATAAATGTGTAAAATGCGGTTACTTATGTGAATTGTCACTAAGGATAGTTCCAAGTTTCGCCACTTGGAGGTGTTGTTGCTCCATCTAGACGTTCCGGGAAGGGCGAGGCGCCAGAGTATCCTTTTGTGATTGATAAGAAGTCATGAACATTCCTTTGATCGGTCATTTGTGTATTCCAAACCATTGGAGCCATTTGTTCGGGCTCCGAGCAGACTGCTTGAAATACACTCCTTCGGCAGACGCATGAATTCCTTTGTCACCTGGTCAGCGGCTTCAAAAGAGTTTTGTTGGTGGCAAGGACCACCTGTAGAGCTGACCAGGCTGGATCCTGTCTGGGCATTGGCATATTCATGCACTGCAGAGAATTTGCTTCAGGAGAAGCAAACTTAAAAAAAAAAATTAGAGGGTGAAATGGACCTAGGCAATAGTTGTTACACTGATATGAAGTGTGCTCTGCAAACACAAGCATTGTTGATGATAGCCTCAGTCCAGTCCTTTCACCTAATCGCGTTTAACCGCAGTCGTCTGCGATTACTTGACTGGCAGAGGCTGGGATGCGATAGAATTTCAACTTTTTGTTGGTGCCTTTACGGTTCTGGAAACCAAAAACACAACAAGACGACATTTTCTACAGACAACCAGCGTTGTTTACTTCTAGCCGCACTTCCGTTACCTGCAGCGGCAAGTTGTTTTTGCCTCCAGTAAACACTGTGACGTTATCGTGACGTAGGCTATGAAAGGGTCTATAGGCCATAACTCCCCTTCAGAGCTCTAATCGGCCATGTTCCTGATGTCACACACTAGGCCCACACATTAGTTTTCATCGATTTTTTTTTCTCTTTCAAAAATGCTTTGTTTTAGTGTTGTACTTATTAGTTCTAGTATTTGTTTTGCTTTTGTAATACAGCATGATAACAAAAAAGGCCCCAATAAGTATTATGTAATAAAATCTCACCAAAAATACCATAAAAAAATGGACTAGCTTTACTATCAGATGATCAGATGAGCAACCATCCACAAAACAAATACTTTAAGGAAGCCTATTATATAATAGTCCACAGAATTAGAAGTGCAGTTAGTGCAGGAAGGATATTTTTTTTATAGGATATGAAAGATATTTTTGCTATAATTAGGCTACAGTCAGTTTTTTCCAAACACTCTCATTCATACATATACATACATATACATATATATATATATATATATATATATATATATATATATATATATATAGTGTGTATATATATATTAGGGCTGTCAAAGCGTTAATCGATTAATTAATCACAGAAAAATGTCGCATTAATCACGTATTAATCGCATATTAATCGCACTATTTTTTTTGACCGCACATAAGCCTTGAACGTAACCTCGAATGGTTATATTGAAGGCTGCGCAGGTCAGTGATTAGGTCAATGCACGGCATTTCCTACGCCTGTTGTTCCAAAATGAGCGGGGTGACTCCAGTTGGTGTGCTCGGTGGGAAATTTTGCTTTAAAAAACACCCCGACGGGACTTTAGATAAAACAAAAGTAATTTGCATTTAATTAATTAATAATTGCTGAATTGCACCCAATTGATATGATGCTGTTACGTTTTGAGCAATACACGCATGCATCATGCATGCAATTGCATAATGCATGCAATTGCGTACATGCATTTAATCATGTTTGCAAATGACATTCAGATAATAAAATGTGTTCATGTCAAAATATTACGCTATTTTGTATTTATTTTATATTACGCGAATACGCAAGTAATTTAGCTGATTAATCATGATTAATCAAAATTATAGTGTGATTAATCAGATTAAAAATTTTAATCGTTTGACATCACTAATATATATATATATATATGTATATATACATAGTGTATATATTATATACACTTTTCCTGTGTAAGACATGTGCATCAAGAAAGTATTTACCAGTTTTTCCAATTCAGCCTAGACGAAAGCCCTATGATGATCACCATCATTATCTATCATGACAACACCCAAAACTCATGTGTAGAAAGAAAGGAACGGACCTGCTTTGTTTTGGTAATTGCTCATTTTTACTCGTGTGTGTCTTACCGCCACGCTGACTGACATTCCCTGCTAATATCTCTTCAGGCATCATCGCCTGACCACTGCAAAACGTAGCAAGCCATGTGATGGAGAACAAGGCTGGAATGTAAAAACTTAAGATAGCATCTGAAACCTCCATACAGCCCCACTGTCACATGTGCGAAGACGCCAGCCCAGGTGAAATACTTGCAGGTGACTTTGTATCATTTCCACATCTATTGAATACATTTCATGCCTGCTGAAGCCCTCCCTTTTGTCCTTCAAACAATAACTGTTGAGAGTCGTGTCGTACTTTTACACACTGCAAAGAAAAACGTGATTTTATAACACAGGAAATGTTTTTACCAGTATTAATCTGTTCACAATGGTTATAGATCGTGAACGTATGAGAGTTAACCCGCATGCAAAGCATTGGCGGCTCATTCTTCAAGTTGTGTTTAACGACACTGAGTAATCATCAGACAAACATTTTAAGACCAAGTATGCCGGTGATGGTATTCCCTTGTGGCGGTTCCCCTTTTAAGCATGTGACACACTGCAGTCATTTGAAGAATTGTAATTGCAAAGCTAGACTTGTTGACACTTTGAAAGTCACTGGAAGAGAGTTAAACTGAACTGAGGGGTTTGTCTGTACAAGCCAAGAATTTGATGGAGCTGTAGCCAGGTCAATATCACTATCATTCAGACAATGTGGACTCGTCAGACCACACTTTTGGACTTTGTGTCAGGCCCAGAGAAGCTGATGGCGTTTCTGGGCATTGTTGATATTATTGCAGTTCTGCCTGAGGGATCAAAGGTCATGGGCATTCCATGTTGGTATTCAGCCTTGCTGCTTACGTGCAGCAATTTCTCTAAATCTTTGATATTATGGACTGTATGGACTGATGAAATCCCCAAAACTGTAAATTGAGAAACTTATATATATATTCACTAAAGGTTTGCGTCGCCTTTGCAAGGCGCTAACCGGTAAAAATGGAGCAATCCGGGAGCGCCTAACACGCTCACTAAACACATGGGGAAATCCGTCACTAAGTGCGCTGCCAACTAGGGATGTAACGATATTCAAGCATCACGATGCGATATTATCACGATATAAAGGTCACGATACGATAATTATCACAATATTTTTTTGGGGGAGGGGGCGATATATAAGAAAGATCACAATATTGTGTAAAAAAAAAAAAAAAGAGCTCATACTAAAAAAAAAAAGCACAATATTGTGCTTTTGTACATAACAGTAATGCATATAAACCACCTACAATCTCTAATAACAATATTGCTATAATGCACACATTGATCGCTTCACAAGCAAATTAGGTTCCCCTTCATCTGACAATTAGCATAGATTTTAAACATACAGTAGAAGGCCAAAACATCCCTAATGAAAATTAAATTGCACTAATAAACTAGCCACTAGAGGGTGCTAGAACTTCACAAATGGAAATCAACCTGACTTTTTTAACATATGTTTTCCTTTTAAATATTGTGAACATGACAACGACGATATTGTGGCAGTTTTAATATCACGATGTCATGATTTTGCCCTTATCGTTACATCCCTACTGCCAACCAGATTGCGCCCCGGTGCACCGGTGTTATTTGCGTGTATGTAAATTAGGTCATTTGCATACATTTGACGCAAAATATGCCCACCCCAATGCAAATGAGACACATTGATATACAGTGTCTAATTTAGTAACGCCAGCGCAAATAGCCACATGGAGTTTGCGGGACGCAAATAACGTTTTTGGAAAGCATGTATTAACCTGATGCACCATCATAACAGCATTGCATGGTGTGGAGACGCATGGTGCACGTCACTCTCTGGCTGGCAATATCCTTAGTGAATAGGTGGGTAACTGGGCGCAGACTGCGGGTGCAGTTGTGGTGCAATATTTCGCGATATTACCGGACACAGCGCATTGTTAGTGAATATACACCTTTGTTTTAGTCCAACCAAATGTTGAACTATCTGCTCACGCAGTTGTTAACAAGGTATTGAATTTCATCCCATCCCTGCTTGTAAACAACTGCCTTTAAGGGACACTCCTTTTACACCTACCCAATCATGACAGTCATCGGTTTCCAGTGAACCTGTTCACCCGTGGAATGTTCAACAGGTGCTTTTTTTTATTTTATTTTTTTTAAGCATTCCTCTGCTTTGCTCGTTTTTTTTTTTTTTTTTTGTGCCTCTCGCATCTTTTTTGGAACATGTTGCAGGCATCAAATTCAAAAGAGTATTTGCAAAATAAATAAATAAAATTGTACAAATCAATAGCATTAATCCGTTTATACATTAAATTGTATGCTTTTTGTCTTCTGAGGGTGGGATACAGTAAAATCAAAGGATGCAAGGTCCACTTTAATTTTTGTTATAACTTTAATTTAAAAATTATTGCCTATTTGTTATATATTGGTGTTTGTTTGTTTTTTAACTGCAACTTGAATAGGAGCAAGAAATTCAAGGAAACCATTTTGCTTGTAAAAATCAGTTATCATTATTCACCACTGTGCTATGGAGAAACATTGTTCCTTGTTTAATTTTAAATAGTTCAATTGCATCTCTGCATATTTAGAAAAGCTCTACAGTATTTTTAAGAAATTTGTGATTTTTAGTATATGCTGTGGGCCACTTAATGGCTCTGGGCCATAATTTGGTACCACTGTGGAGGGCGTTCAATTGGTTGAAAATGATTTGCAAATAATTGTTCCAACTTCATTAGAAATAAAATTTGTACTGACTAATTATTTTTTTTGAAGTAGAAAATTACTGAAGGCACCTTATGGCGATAACGACTCAGCCGTGCACTAACTTTCCGCCCATCCATTCCCTCCATCTGCCACACCAGTTGAATGAATATAACGAGAATAATAGCGAAACTGGTGTTCACATTCACCTGATCTGAGGGCACAATCTTCTTCGAGACACGTGTTATGTAATACATTGAATAATGAACGCATATAGGAAAGTGATATGATCTGGAATGTTCCAAAAGTCACAAACAAGACCATGTGACGAATGCTTCATCTGTAATCTCAAGATCGTGATGTCGCCCATCAGTGCCTTTTTTCGGTAGTAGTACGACGCGAACACGTCACATGCATGTGACTGGACTCTCACACACCTGAGGAACAGGTCTTTATGCAAAATCCTCTCTACACCGTAAATTCTGTAGAGTAATGTTGACACTATTTAGACTGGGAACATAAACACTCAGTTTTATAGTATTGTTTCACTTGGAAGAGAATAAAATAAAGAATTGGGAGGGGAAAAAAATAAAAGTCACTGAAGGGTTGAGGAATGAACTCACGACCTTCAGCTTGGGAGATCTACTCCCCCAACCTGAAGGTCGTGAGTTTGTTCCTCAACCCTTGAGCAACTTTTATTTTATTTTTCAATTCTTCATTTTACTCCCTTCCAAGTGAAATATTAGCCTACTCTAAAACTGAGTCTATTTGGTTCCACTCTAAATAGTCAAATTTACTCTAAATAGAGTCAGATTTACTATCCAGAATTTACTGTGTACCAGAGTTGATTTGAGCTGTCATGCTGATCAAAACAAGATGCTGAATAATCACGTGAAACATAGCATTATATTACACACACGGGGAAAAAAAATGGATATTGGCTGCTTGCTTCATTTACAGCAATCTAACATGCAATTGGTAATCAGTAATTGCACATTTGTAGGATGAACACAATTAAACCAAGATTTACATAGAATGTTGTTGACTTCATATGCAATTGTGCTTCTATGCTTAAACATTTTCACAAGTGTGGTTGAGTAATAAGTAGTGGAAAGTGTGAGAGGTTGTGGGTTCAAATCCGGGCTGCCCTACCTGAGTAGTATTTGCATGTTCTACCTGTGTCTGTGTGGGTACTTGTCCTTGTAGATGACTTTATAGAATACTAATACTAATTTCTAGTAAAAGACACAATATCATTATAATATGGTCTATGATTTAAAGAATTGACTGTCAATTGTTTTGGGCCCTTCCTGCTGAGCTTCTTGCATTGTTAAGGAATGTTGACCTTGATACAAATGCAGAACTTGCAGATGAAGGCGTGGTGTACGTGCTCTTAGGTAATGCGTGCACTTATCCATGTGTTTGCAAGCCAAGCAGGACCCGCCCCCTCCTCGCCTGTCCATATAAGTACACCTGTGATGCTGCAGCCGAGACACAGCCAGCTTAGCGTCATCAAGTCGGGTCACCATGGGCAACGTCTGCGAGGTCATCTGCAATGTCCGTAAGAACACTAACGTGCGGATCAGCCTGCCCGCCGTCTGCTTCGTGTGGCAGATTGCGATGGTCGTTCTCTTTGGAGTGTTCATCCGCTACGATGACGAGTCGGATGCTCACTGGGAAGAATACAAAGAATCCCACAACATCACCAGCGATATCGAGAATGACTTCTACTTCAGATATCCTAGTATGTATTAGTTGTTGTTTTTTTTGTTTGTTTGTTTGTTTTTTAAATTATTATTATTGCAGCTGTAATGTCAATTTTCACTTTTCTTTGGACTTTGATTTTCACTCTTGACAATGTGTTTTTTAAATTCTATTTTCAAATAGTTTGTTTTATTATTTTAAAAATATCAAGATTCATCAAGGCCTATATATGATTATTTTAAAAAATACAAAAAAATTCATTGATTCCACGAGCTTCGCTCAAGGATACAGAATAGAATGAATAAATAGTAGTAATAAAAATTTAATATTTATATATCACAATATTTTTTTTTTAAATAAAAGAATTGTAATCAAATATAAATGATTTTAATGGCAATAATTCTTATTAATTCTTATAATTCTTATAATAAATAATTCTTATTTATTATTTTTTAAATAATTTAAATTAAATTATTTTTTGCACATCATTATTAGAATGACTTTCCACAGTTAACAGTTTCAATTATTGGGTTTATGCAAAAAAAATAAAAATAAAAAATAAAAATAAAATATATTTAAAAAAAAAAAAACCCTGCAAACTCCCTTTTGGTGGGTTAAAGTGGTTATGTTAAAAAAAAAAATCAAAACTTTTACTTCTAACCTATGAACCTATGGAAGCCAGTTTTTTGAAAAAAAAAAAAGTAAAGAAAAATTATCACCGCATTATTATTATTGTTATTATTATTATTATTATTATTGTTGTTGTTGTTGTTGTTGCTGGTGGAAACCGGACAATTCATATTTTTCAATTTTTCTGCCAATTAAAAAAACATATATATACAAAATAAAAACATGAAGGAAAAACAAATGTTATATGTCAAAATCACTCCAACACACTGTGGCTCATTTGTGTCCCAAACCTCAACGTGCACTTTGTATTTTCAGGTTTCCAGGACGTCCACGTCATGATCTTTGTTGGATTCGGTTTCCTGATGACCTTTCTGAAGCGTTACAGCTTTGGGGCAGTGGGCTTCAACTTCCTGATCGCCGCCTTCGGCCTGCAGTGGGCTCTCCTGATGCAGGGTTGGTTCCACGCTCTTGACCCAAAGACCGGAAAAATCACCATCGGAGTTGAGAGGTGAGAGGAATGCTTTAAGCCGAGGAGGGGTTTTTGTTTGAACTGGAGCTTCCACTTTTTGGACAATTGTTTGAGTGCTTCTGTCATGTGATGTCTTGCAGCCTCTTTGTGCTCATAGCCCAAGGAGGAATGTTTTTGTATTTAAAACTTATTTTAAGAGCTGGTCCTTCAAGTTTGGCAAACTGGGTTCATTTAAAAAGGAAAAGAAAAAAAGAAAAAAGAAAATTGACCGAGCTTTCGCAATGTTTCTTCCAGTTTGATCAATGCTGACTTCTGTTGTGCCGGCTCGCTGATTGCTTACGGTGCCCTGTTGGGTAAAGTCAGCCCTGTCCAGACCTTGGTTTTCACCTTGTTTGGTGTCACGCTCTTCGCTGTGGAGGAATTCATCATCCTCAGCCTGCTACATGTGAGTCTTGTGGACAATCATTGTAAATAGTGTGACGCTTGAGAACATTTTGTAGGCCGATGTAAGACACTCAGTGGCTACAATAAACAGGTCCATCTGTATATACTACTGTAGTTTAGACAAGATGAACAGTTTCAAGCATTACACTCACACACCAATGTAAACTACAACCACGATAATAAAAAATATTGTTCAAATAATAGCTGTCAATCAAAACTAAGCATTATCATCCTTGAAGCGGATACTAAACTAAAGTTGTACCTAATGAATCATCTGATGAGTGTATACAGTCGTGCCTTGAGATACAAGTGACCCCCTCTTGTCAGTTTTGGAAGATTGCTTTGACTTATGAGACACGAGCGCTGCATGGTGGTCAATTCAACTCACTTCACAACAAGCAGCAATTTGACAAATAGTGAACAGTTCTTCAAACAAAAACATCGCTTCATGTTGAACTGTACTGTCAAACTACACAGAAAACAAACATAGGTACTATTACTTCACAAAAATCCGCTATCTTAATGCTAACGCAATGCAAAAAGTCATAGAGAGGCTAATTAAACTTTTATTAATGTCACGGTGTATAAATAATCCTTTCAAAAACTGATATTTGAACATAAACGATGACACTGAAGCAAGTGGAACCTGTTACCCCGGGTTTTCACCGGATGCGGTTGCGGTGCGGTTGCGGTGCGGTGCGTCTTGACTGCGTGCTCCGGACGGGTCAATTTTTTTGTCAATCCACACCGGCTCCGCACAGCTGCGGTCCGGCAGCTCCGTCGCCGCCCACTTCCCAACGTGTCTCGCGGGACCGCGCGCGCGCGATCATGTGGCATTTCACAACGACAAACATACAGAAAGTCTGCTCAACAGAGAAGCAGAAAGAGAGGTGGACTTCTTTTGATTTAACCTTTTCTTCTTCTTCTGCTATGAGATTCCATGCAGCATCCTTTTTTTGGTTGTCCTTGTAAAGTATATTAATAGCGAGAGTCGGGTCAGTGCGGGTCCACTCTTTATTTCTGTCTTCCCCGTCCGGCTGCCGCTCAGTACGGCAAGCGAGACGGGCACAACAAGCAATCGCGAACATCAAACTCACAATACATTACAGTCCTTATAAAAAGGATGTGCCGTGTCATATATTATTTTGTGGTTTTCCACCTCCAATATAAACCTCTCCTCGTCCATGTTCGCTGGTGTCTAAACCGTGAATGAGCACATGGCCCGGCGACGCCCACGTCACGTTTTGCTGAAAAACTTGCGAAATAGGAGCTGGCGAGTGTTTTATTCTGAAAGGTAACCGGAAATTTATTTTGAAACTGCCTCGGTCTTCCTGTCCCGCTCGATGTGTTTTGTGCTAGCTTGCCATTTGCCGGAGGCCTACGGCTGCGGCGTCCGGCAAAAATAGAAAATAGGTCTATCCTTGCGGAAGGCTTGCGGCACGCCGCAGGCCTTCCGCAGTCGACACGCAACGCACCCGCAAGCGGTGTAAACTGCACCATTCGAATGAATGGAATTGCTTTCGTCGCCGGACCGCACCGCAACCGCACCGCAACCGCACCGCAACCGCATCCGGTGAAAACCCGGGGTTAGGGGTGCACCGATCACAATTTTCCGGCCGATCGCCGATCCCCGATCTTTTAACAAGTCTGACCTGCCGATACCGATTTATTTTATTTTTTTTCCCCATTACAAGCAGCATATACCTTCAGTGTTCTAATCTTGTTTTATTGGAAAACATTGAACAATATCGGCGAAATAATATAAATTGGTTGTTTTAACTGCACATGAAGTTGTTCTTTAAAATAAAAATGAAAAGCCTATAAGTCATCTCAGCAGAAGAGGACAATTGCTGACTTTTTCAGACCTCTGAGGAGAGAGATGAGATAGGTGGAAAAGATCGGTTTATTCTTAAGGCATCGGCCAATCACCGATCTTCCAAAATTAAGGAAATCGGGGCCGATAAATCAGCCAGCCGATCGATTGATGCACCTCTAGAAACTGTGCATCCAAAATCCTCACTTTCAGGAAAAACAAACAAACAATAAATAATAAATAAATAAATCCATCCATTTTCCTAAACTTACTCCTCACAAGGGTCACGGGGGTGCTGGAGTCTATCCCAGCCAGCTTCGGGCACTAAGCGGGGTAGACTTAGACTTGACTTTATTGATCCCTTTGGGATGGCTCCCTCTTGGAAATTTACATGTCCAGCAGCAATGACAACAGATAATAAAATAGAAAATAATTCAATCAATCAATAAATAAGGTTATTACACCAGAGATTGAATTAATAACAATAATAATAATAATAATAATGATAAAATGAAAAATAAAAATTCAATCAAAAATATTACTGCAGCTTTAGCAGTTGTGAAACTCGTCTTTGTGTGTGACTCTATGTCTGTATTTTACTGCCCCCAAGTGGCCAAGGTGCACACACCAGAAGGAGCAGCACAATGTCAATTGAATTGAAGCAAACATCACTAACAAAAACAGTACAATTCTTCACATTCTATTTAATTATGTCATTGTTGTATGTTTTTATAGAGTATAATACAGAGTATAATTTCTATGCAGTGCTATCTTCTTAAAAAACACAATACAACATTTTGGTTGTTTTTTGGGGGTATGATGGAACACATTAGTGGCATTTCCATTCATTTCAGTGGGAAAAGATTATTTGAATGAAGAGTGTTTTTGTGTCTCGAAATTAATGAAATTGTATGTCACGACACCGCTGAAATTCCATCAATACAGTAATGCTGCTGTGAATATTTTCAACAGTGCAGAGATGCTGGGGGCTCCATGGTCATTCACGCCTTCGGGGGATATTATGGTCTGGGCATCTCCTGGGTTCTGTACCGACCAAAACTTAATCTAAACAAACTGAATGGATCAGTGTACCACTCCGATGTGTTCGCCATGATCGGTACATGTCTTTTCCTCACACGGACGCCATTTCTAAGTTCCAGCTTCTGACATCCGACTTGTCTCATCTCACAGGTACATTGTTCTTGTGGATGTTCTGGCCCAGTTTCAACTCGGCCATCACAGACCACGGCGCCGGTCAGCACAGAACAGCCATCAACACATACATCGCCCTGGCGTCCTCCGTCCTCACCACTGTCGCCATATCCAGCTTGTCACAGAAGAGAGGCAAACTTGACATGGTGAGCTTCAGGAGTTGAAAAACACAATCAACACATGAGGAAGCTATGATTAAGGTGGCCTTTCACCTGGCAGGTACATATCCAGAACGCCACCTTGGCTGGTGGCGTTGCTATGGGAACTGCGGCTGAGTTCATGATCATGCCCTACGGAGCGCTCATTGTGGGCTTCCTCACTGGCATCATCTCGACTTTCGGATATCTTTTTGTCACGGTGAGCTTGTTGCCTCTCCTCCAAATTCAACAACTCGAAGGGGGAGCTTTCAGTTATGGGTATATAATGACATTATAATGAAAGTGTGTCGTTGTGATTAATTAGTCACAATGTTCAACAAAATATCGACGCTAACAATACAAAGCTAGCATTAGTACTGTAAACAAGCCAGCGTTAGCCATATATGCTATGGTAACATGCCTATTCCATGCAAGTGAACGTAAACACTTTTTTTTTTTTTTTTTTTTCTTTTTTTTAAATCAGATTAGAGTTGTACCTTTTGGAATGTACAATCAATTGAAAATCCAAAACGTCGCTGTTGAATGGAAATTCCTTGTTGCTACTGAATCATAGTCCTTTCGTTTCATTTGTTAGGCTTGCCCTCAGTTGTTTACATGAATTTGAAATTTACATGAGGTGGTTTCAAAAAATATTAATTGTCCCCTTCTAAAAAAAAATAGGGGGGAGGGGATGCTAATTTTTCTTTTTTTTTTTTTTCTTTTTTTTTTTTTAATAGTGTTTTTTTCCTCTTTCTAGCGGAAACAGGCGTCTATATCTACCAAACTGACACTTGATCGTTTAAAAACGTAATAAATAAACAGAAAAATTGGATTACAAATTCATCATTCGGTTGTTTCAGTGCATAGAAATATTTGTTAAATCTTCTTCCCTTGTCCAGTAACTTCTTAACCGTGGTACAGAGACTGAACATGCGCATTCTCTTTTCCGTGCTTCCACACGAGCTTTACTTTAGCTTTTTCCACCAACATACCTTGCGCTCTGAGCAAGCTCCACAGCTCACATTCTCTTTCTGAACCAACACCGCCCCCCTGTGCCAAAGTGCGGCACTACAACACTTCATCCCCAACAACACAACTCTTTAAAGGGCCAAGGCTTGGCCTTAAACACATTGCAGAAACATCATAACTATTTAATATCATCTTTGTTGAGTGTAACACCCTCAATTGATTGCTCAACCAGGTAGTTAAAGAGTTATTAATGCTCATGTCCAATGGTTTGTAGTACACGTAATAATAAAACTTTCTGTATATATATATATTTTTTCCCTTCTCAGCCCTTTTTGGAAAAGTACCTGAAACTGCAGGACACATGTGGTGTCCACAACCTGCACGCTGTACCAGGCATGCTAGGCGGCTTTACTGGTGCAATTGTTGCCGCTTCCGCCACGGAAAGTGTTTACAGCAAGCAGGGGTAGGCAGCTTGCACACTCACTCTCATGTCACCCATTTAATCAATGTGTGAGTCAGATCATATATTGTCAAGACTTTGTATCGATTTGGCAAAAATAGCAACAAGTGATGGAAGCCATTGGTAGCTTTGTGAGGCTAAGCATCGCTTTGTGTTCCTCCAGACTGATCGACACGTTTGACTTTGAAGGAAGATTTGCGGGCAGGTCTGTGGGCACGCAGGGGGGCTTCCAGGCTGCTGGCACGTGTGTAGCTATCGTTTTTGGGCTAGTAGGAGGAGCTCTTGTTGGTGAGTCGCACTCTGTTAAATGCAGTCTGAAATCAGAAGCCACTAAATAATTATCTATATTTTTTTAAATATTTTTTTTGTCACAAAAATGTTTGTAATATCTCATTTCTCAGTGTTATTATAAATAAAAACAATTTGCAAAAATATAAAGTCCTTATAAAATGAAGTTGGGGGCCATATCTGGCCCAATAAATGTTGAGAAGCATTTACTTAAAAGTTTTATAGGGGTATTGGAGCATATAGAAGTTGGAATCTCTTGAGAAAGATGAAAAACATTAGTTGCTGATTGTTTGTGACGCTTCATTGTGTTTGTCCAGGTGTCATCCTGAGGATCCCAATCTGGGGCGACCCTGCTGACGACCAATGCTTCGAGGATGAAGTCTACTGGGAGGTGAGTACACTTTCTAACCGCCAGATGGCGCTCTAGCTCCGCGAGCTGCCCTGGGATGACGCTGGTCTGGAGGAAAAGCTGATGATGACGAACTTGTTTGTGTCTTGGGGACTTGCAGGTCCCGGAGGAAGAGGAGAGCATCCCTCCGGTGTTGGAGTACAACAACCACATGATCAACAAGCACCCAGAGCTGTAAAGTCACTCTTTTGTGATGTCCTTCCTCACAGGAAGCCTGCTTATATTATGTGTTTTATTATTTTTGATTTTATTTTGCAGATCGGAGTCCAACTTCTCTGAGGAGCAGAGCTAGTCACACATGGATGACTGCAAAGAACTTGTCAGCACAATAAACAAACAGTTGGACACTTAAAATGGCTTCAAACTAAGAAAGTGGAAAGCTTAACTTGTGAAATTTGATGTTTGGATGTGTGAAATTGTTTGTGTGCGTGTGTATGAATGAATTATGTACTTCCATGTGTAGCAAACACATCCCTTATCCTTTATGAGCGTGAGAAGAGGTCTGAAATCGTTGCATCGTGTGTGTCTGTCAAAAGTTATTTGGTGAGAATATTGCGGTACATGCACTTTTAAATTGAAACTCTTGTTCCTTTCAAATGAGCTGAAGGTGTTTTTCAGAAGTGTGTACATAACAGTCAAATTATTCCTTGTAAGGCACACATACTTGTTTATGTGACTCAAGTTTTTGTGATTATGTATAACACACATGTGTGCTCAATTGCTGTAATGTTGTAACATTCTTGTGTTCCAAATCGTCCAATCACTTGTAAATGCAAATTAAAGATGTCATGTTATTTCATTTATTGTGCTTTATTGTTTATATTCATATTGTGTTTATTTTCAGGGATCAAAATGGTAAATAATTATTTGGATACAAAAACAGAGAAATTACAATTAATATGCTGGAAAAAATAACATTAAAGATGTAATATTAAAACCAGTAAATAAAAAATAATAGCTTGTGTCAGGGTTACCAGTTTGACATCTATTAAACACACAAAAAGGAGAGAAGACACTCAATTCAGAGCTCACGAGGAGAGCGGAGAGGAACTGACTGATACAATTCACTTCTGCACTCTGAAGATTCCTCTCCTCACCCTCTGCATTTATTTGGTTTTTCCACGCACCTAGTTACATGAGTGTTCCAACCCTAAAATTGCAAATGCAAGGCATAGTTGGAACACAGCGTACTTGTTTGTCTATGTTTTGTGCATGTGAGGAGAAGATTGCTGAATACATGTGGTCAAGTTTGCAATCATTTCTTAACAGAAAACAGGCGACCTCAGCAGACTGGCTCGAACCATTCTGCTGCGTTAGATGTTGCGGTTCTTCAGCTTTTTGAGTCATCTTCAAATAGCCAGGCTATGTGAATGTGAGTAGGAACAGAGCAAAGCATTCTTCATCGCAAGCAGAAGCCGTTCTTCATTGCAGCAAATGTATGATAACTTCCATCCATCCATCCATTTTCTTGACCGCTTATTCCTCACAAGGGTCGCGGGGGGTGCCGGAGCTTATCTCAGCTGGCTCTGGGCATTAGGCGGGGGACACCCTGAACTGGTTGCCAGCCAATCGCAGTGTATGATAACTTATTATTTACAATTATTCCTACAGCTTGTCAATAGTACGTGTATACAGTTACTGGGCCATACTAGAACTTGTATACATAAAGAGATGAATTCCGTGCTAATGGTGGACATGAGTCATGTTGAGAAATCTGACGACAGAAGACAGACATCACAATGATGAAGCCAATTTTGACTGAAATAAAATATCCACTCATCTTGGTGTGTCAATTCTCCGGCCACACAAAGCATTCCGAAGAGGACACAGATAAGCACCAACTTATCAATATGGTCAAACTGGCGTCAACAACAATAGCACGTGGATAAAATCTCAAAAGTTCAACTCAAAACTCCCAAAGTATTACGTAAGAGTCATGGGCGAGGATGAACAATCAACGTGAGACAGCAGAAGTAGAAGAACAAGCAAGACAACAATTTCTGTTGTACAAGTAAATACATATTTGTAGCACTGAGCCAATAAATTACTCAAGTGTTGGTTAAGTGTAACAATCCAGAGATACGATAACCTCAAGGGATGGCTGATACAACATTTTTGGGATTCGATGCAGTATCACATTTCTTGCAACTTTTATCGATTCCATTTAGCTTAATGCTAACAATTCAAAACGCCAACGACAGGCTAAAATATATGGCCAGGCTGCACAATGTCCATTAAACTGAAACAAAAATATATGGCAAAAAAAAAAAGATTAATTCTTAAATTCTATTGAATGATATAATTACTGTATGTTTTATGAGGCACAATATCATGTAGTGCTATTTGAACCTCTCCTTGAGGTCACCGCTTGTGGTCTGTTGCTGATTGTGATGGTAACGAGGTGCGTATGGGTCAGTCAGTGGGGTCATTTCCTGACCAATGGAGTGTGGCTGAATGAACTCCTAATGCACAGCAGGCACATATGCTGCATGTTGAACGTCCTGATGGGGTCAAACGCGTTAACTGTCATGTTGTTGTTCAAGTTCACAGAGGTCAAACATTTTAGTGAGCCACCTGTATTTACTTCTTGTTTCGATTTGTCTGTGGTGGTTAAAAATAGGCATTGTTTTGCATCATTTTAATGTATTTTTTTTCTATTTCGAAGTGAGAGATGTTTCTCCTCTGGGATTTTACCCAGAGAAGACCTTTTGAGAATAATATTAGCCTGCCGAGAGTGTTTGTGAAACCACTTGCTCCGCTATTGTCCCCCTGGGACTGGCGGCCTCTGGAAGACTGCAGAAGCCCTGTAATCAGATTAAAGGCTGCTGGCGAGGGGAGGAGGGACGTCGAGGAATAGCCGAGATGCCGTGGAAGTCCTCTGGCCGGTACCTGCCATTGAAGTGCAGGAGAGGGGCTAAATAACGCAGCAGGAGGGAGGAGGCGGGAGCTGAGCTGGAGGGACAAATTGGCCTGTTGTTGCAAGGGGATAATGGAACAATGAAGGAGGGGAGGATAATCAGTGCGCATAGACTTGGAGAGAATAGGTGCGAAGGGGAAAGGAGGAGAGTGGAGAACTCCAAAAGCTGTGGCTTCCTCCCACCCTGCCCCGGCAATTATATCACCTTTGTGAGCTGATTAGAGCGGTCTGCGCCCTCCATCTGGGCTCCACCCGGATTTTCTCCGTATAGAAAGTGGACACCCAAACTCATTTCTGCAAAGGGTATAGTACAGTGGATATAAAAAGTCTCCACACCCCTGACCAGCTTATTGAACCTACACAATTCAATCATATATCTTGTTGAGATGGGAAGTAAAAAAAGATAAATAAAATAATAGAAGTAATATGGTTGCACAAATATGCACACTATCTGGTAACCATAATGTGTTTGGTAGATTTGTTATGGTCTTTAGAAAACAAGGTTGCACTTTTTTGGCCAAAAGGTGTGTTTGGCACAAATACAAAACTACTCATAAGCAACGGACACCACATCACCACATCAAGTGAATCATAGCATAGCATAGCATAGCATAGCAAACTAGAACGATAAAACGATAGATAGAACGATAGAATGATAGAACGATAGATAGATAGATAGATAGATAGATAGATAGATAGATAGATAGATAGATAGATAGATAGATAGATAGATAGATAGATAGATAGATAGATAGATAGATAGATAGATAGATAGATAGATAGATAGATAGATAGATAGATAGATAGATAGATAGATAGATAGACAGACCTTTTTGATTCATCAGACAAGTGTTCATTGGGTGGGGTCAAAGCAGAAAGTCTTAGGGGTCAAGACAGCAGCAGAGCGTTTTGATAGGCTGGTACAAGCTATCAGCTCCCTGCATGCTTTCAAAAGATGGCAAGCAACTTTAAATATGTGCAATGCAAACTGAATGGGTGAACTAATTGGGAGCCAGAACATCAATTAATAAATTGTAGAAATGTTATGAACATTTTTTTTTGTCAATTTCTGTTCTTTTTTTTTTTTCCTTATCATTTTTTTTTTTTTTTTTTTTTTTTTTTAAAGCAAAGTTTTGTTTCAGGTATTCCTATAGGACTTGATTGTTTTGATTTCTCCCCTTCAATTAACTGTATGAGTCTTTACTTATTTACTTACTTATTTACTTAAATACTCATTTACACAATTGTAACTGCCTACTTGGTTTCTTGTTTACTTATTAATGTTATTTATTTAGTCAAAATGCTTATTTACTTACTTGCAATTACTTACAATTACTTGCACTTGCTTATTTGCTTAATTGCTTAATTACTTAACTATTTACTTGTACGTTTACTTGGTTACTTGGTTTGTTGCTTCTTCTTTTTTTAACTTATGCACTTACACTCTGATTTATGCACTCACTACCTCCAATTACTAATTGCAACTACTTGCTTGACTTTTCAGACAAACCAGTCTATGTGAGGGAAGTGTTCATTTAATGGACGATACATCCCGCTACGAATTGAGGCAAGACCACGCACTGCGGAAAAGTATACAGTATATAAGTGATGATGTATTCAAAACATAAACATAAATAATAAAATAATAAAAGTGGATGGCAAAAGTTCCATCAAGTGCACATGAGGCGCAGCGACAGAGATATGGCAGTAAATTCTTACTCGACATTGCGACAACAGCCAATGAACGTCGGCAAGACGTGGAGGGAAGAAGTGGAAAAAAAAAAAAAAAAGAGAGGGCTGATGATTCTCTTGGGGGTGTTTGGGTGAAAAGCAACAGCATATGTATTGTTGGAGGCCCTGACTCGCCACCCTGGAGAGCTCCCTGTTCCCACGGTTTGCTCAACAAACAAATGTACCCCCAAGCGCCCCCACCCACCTACCACCTCCAATACACACACACCACCACCATGCACCGCACGCTGGATGATGTCATTAATTACCATCAAAATGAGCATGACAGCAAGCAAGTGTGTGTGTGTCTGCCAGTGAGGCTTTGTGTGCGTGTGTATGTGTGTGCATATGTGACTGTGAAAGACAGGCAGAGAGAGAGAGAGAGAGAGAGAGAGAGAGAGAGAGAGAGAGAGAGAGAGAGAGAGAGAGAGAGAGAGAGAGAGAGAGAGAGCAACCAAGGGAATGAAAAAGAAAGACACCATTGTCCTTTATGAAATAAAGAAATCTCCAGTGAAGCAAAAATGGAGCAAATTCGTGCATCTCTGAGAGCGAGCTGGCCTGTCGCGTCTCGTCAGAGCCTAACAAAACATGATGTGCGCACGTTGCCCGGTTGAGTGAGAGGCCGTCAGGGTTACCTCTCACACACTACAGAAACGTTCCCACAAACACACGCATGGAAATGTTCTCACTCACACTACTGTAAATGCTCTCTCATACATGGCTGGCAATTCTGTCATTCTTACTACTGGCAACACTCTCATTGACACTACTGAAATTATCTCACTCTCACTACTGGATTGCTCGCATACACAAGACTGAAATGCTCACATATTCTACTGAAAGGCTCTCATACACACTACTGGAATGCTCTTACACAATACTAAAATGATCTGAAACAGACTTCTGAAATGCTCACTACTAAAATGCTCTCATGCACCCTACTGAAACATTCTCGCAATACCGAAAAGCTCTGATTACTACAAGTGGGAACACTCTTACTGTCTACACAGTAGTAAATGCTCATTACTGAAATGCTCTCACACTACTGAAACTACTCGCATACTCAAGAGTCTTGAGTCAAGACCGAAATGATCTCACATTATACTTAAAGGCTCTCATTCACTACTGGGATGCTCTCACACTCACTACAAAAATATTCTAAAACAGACAGCTGGAACACTCATGCACAGTACTGAAACACTCATACATATTACTAAAATGCTCTCAGGCACAACTGAAATATTCTCACACACTACAATAAAAGCTTGCATACACAAAACTGGGGACACTCTCATACACAGTACAAAAATGCTCACATAAATACTACGAGAAACGCTCTCGCAAACTACTGAAATGCTCTCACACACACTACTGACACACTTGCATACACAAAATTTAAACCTCACATTATACACTTGAATGCTCTCAAATACTACTAAAATGATCTAAAACAGACTACTGAAAAAATTCACACATTAATGAAATGCTCTCACACGGTACTGAAACACATACACAAGAGTGAAAGTCTCTCATACAAACAACTGGAAGGCTTTCATACCACTACTAAAACGATATAAAACAGACTACTATGCTCTCATACACACCACTGAAATGCTCTACACATGACTGAAACACTCTCATACACAACTGAAAAGCTCTCACACACTACCAAAAGGCTAACAGCATATTTTGAGTCAGTTTTAGCATGCTCCGTAAACTGAAACTCTTATTTACGTTTTGTGTATGTTGCATTTAGTTTTGACATCCCTATACTAGAGTGACATTTTGATTCTTTTAGTCCAAGATGTTTTCTAGTCTAAATAAACTGCAATGGTTTAATATTTATATGAGTCAAGGAATAGCCAAGGACTGATTGAGCTCAGCTTTGTCTCTGTTTGGATTGAGAGTCCACCAAGGACGTGTCTTGCTTGTTAAATTGAGAGCGAGCAGGACAATTCAACAGCGAGGGCCTCACTAAACTGCTTGTGCACTGAACCAGGCCCAAAATGAAGATTATTGTTCCATGTATGAATGCATGGGATGCCACCTCATCAAAGTTTGCACTGATAATTGTGAGTATTTGATCTCCAATAGGTGGAAAGAAACCGTGTTAATTAGAAGCTTTGATTAGGAAGCGAAGCCCAGAGAAACAAACATGTGCTTTGTTTCTCTGAACAAATATCTGCTTTCAGGGATTCTCTATCCCCGCTGCAGGGAAGCTTTTTGTTTCTCAAACGTCTGTCTTCGGGAAGTATTCATGAATGCCTCATCCTACCACCTCATCAGGCACTCAACATAGGAATTTGTTTGGGAAAATATCAGGATTCGCTTGTGGCAAGGTTTTAGCAGTATAACATCCTCCCACTTGAGGAATATAGATTCATTTAGGATGGCTTCAATGAGGTGTGAGAGCTGCATACGGTATTGTTAAATATGAATTTATGAATTCCAGCAGATGGTGCCAAAGTTGAAATGATGCCTTTAACAGGAAAAGTAAATTACAGGAGGAAGCAGTGAAGCAGGTTTGAAATATGAATGTAAACCTTCCATGTGTCCATATTCCTGCAGGGGGCGCTGTAACACCCATGAGACGCAGAGGACAGAGGTTGAGAAACATGGGAGTTGAATTGATTACTAAAACAGCTTATAGCCTCATAAACATGATTTTGATCTCTTCTCTAAACAGAGGATATTTTTCTGGTTAACAAAACATTTTTTTCGCTCACACAATCAAAAAGCTGCATAATAATAAGACACAGTTTTTTTCCCCTAACTATATGGAATTGTTGCTTATTACGCTGCTGAAAGAGTTTTTTGTCCTACCACGTAGCCCCTTAAATTTGCCAAATAAGGAATAGCTGTAAGGTGGGAATCAGTGAACACCTAAAACAAACTATGAAGGGGATCTAGCCAAGCAGCCGGGGGCTCAAGATATATTAAATTACCATGATTGGGACTTAAAGGCTGTTTGAGAGGCTGGGGAGCGTCAAAGCACGGCTATTCATGTCTGGGGGAGCTGGGTCAATAGGTTGGGGAAGTTCACAGGACCTGATGGCATTCTTATGCAAATGAAGAATACAAGAGCTAAAGCTCAGTGAGTTGGAAGATATAAATGACCGCACAATCATCTGCAGCCTTGCACACGCACAAACGTGCTGCCCGCTCGCCACCGCAGTCGCTTCCCATACTGTACAGTATTGGTTACATACTGGTGGATCAAAACAAAATCTTGTTTGCCATATGGAAAATGACATCCTTGCTTTGCATATACATGTCATAGTCGAACTAATCGGATGACGTGCTAAGAATCTATAATTAATAATGGAGCTCAGGGATTGGCAACAGAGTTACAGTTACTGGGGGTCACATGGGACTGACCAGTGTGTTTACTGACACAAAATTGCTGGTTTAATGATGAGCCGCAGAGCTGTTGTTATGGTTTTCGGTGGTTGTGATGTTGTGTTCCTGTGTAGACCTAGTTTGGCCAAGCTTTCGTGCGCCAAAGAAGACACGGGTCCTCCCATGTTAGCTATTCTCCTCTGCTGATAGTAAAAAAAAAAAAATCTATCATGGTCGCTGCCAGATGTGTGAATGGATGAGCTAGTCTGTGTCGGCAGATCGTCCGTAAATGTGTTCGGGAAGCTAGCTTGATGTTTTTGTGGTAGCCTATGTTATGGCCAAAAGTAACCGTTTGTTGTCTCACTTTAAAAAGACACTACCAATCCATAACAAATGGATAAATTGGTGAATGCTGAAGCTCAAATAATATATGGTCCACTATATGGCAATGTTGTATCTTTAGTTGAGCAAATTATTATGAGCAGCAAGCCGTTACTAGCTGATCAGCTATTACATTTGACCACTGACACTAGCAATCTAGACCTTTCTCTGCTTTATATTAGGAAGTTTAACACACTGCTTTTTTTTTCTGTTCTTAAACCCTAAGGAAACTTCTGCTGGAAACTTCAATCACACTATTGTTTGCTGACTACCAGCTGGTGGCTAATGCTAGCTACTTCTTTCACTAACACGTCTTACTACTGAAATAGAACGAGACATTTGAATTACTCCTATGTGTTATTGTGTTATTGATAGCTTCTATATAATTAATGGATGGAAATAAATGAAAAGATGTATTGTAGTTCTGTACTGTAAATTCAATTTCATTCAGTAACCTTCTATCAATCGTTTATTTATCCCTTTTTATGTATCAAAGGGAGACAAAGTTTTCCAAATTTCCAATGAAGCGCTCTTAATCCTGCTAATTAAACCATGGGAAGGCAATGGGCAGTCCGTCTCATTGGTGAGTTTTCAAATGCACTTTTCAGACACCATGTCAAATTTCGAGGAATTAAAAATATGAAATAGCCTATTCATTCTTTTACAGAAAATACATTGCAAGAATTGAACATCCATACAACAGTTTTGCGCTAAAAGCAAATGAACTTGCAAAGTTAATAACCCAGGGATCATACAATTCCCTTGTTGAATCAATTTGGTGAAGGTCAACTAGAAGAGGACCCCTGTAAGGAAGCAGCGCGTGTGTGGAGACTTGTGTGGGGTCAAGCTGCATCCCAGGAGAGCCAAAGGTCATGACTCTTCTGTCCGACTCACTTTGGACATCATGTGGACGTTTGTCCATCTGTTGTCTTGAGTTGTCACGCTTATGTTTTGAAAAGACCACTTGAGAACATCATGAATGAAAATGTCACTCAGCTAGAACCTCTACTCAGATGCACAGATCACATCTATTGTATTGACATATGAATTCACCATTAAATAATAATAAATGAATAAATAAATAAATACATACAACTTTCTTCAATCATAAGTTGTCACACTTTATTCATAACAGCAAGAACATCGTGTGGCTACATTTCAATCAAAAAAAAATAATCTGCATAAATGATTTGTATTCTCATATCAATTCATTTCACTGTGAATAAAAGGAATGAAAACCGTACAATAATTGAAAATATCAGTGTTTATTTGAAGTATTTTCTCATACATTGACATGAAATTAATATGAACAGTCAAACATGATTCATGTTTTCTTCCAAATTGGCATTTTATCCATTTATAGGCAAAGTATGAGCATTGCAGTCATATGACTTCAAGTTCATTGTCGTGACAGTTGAAATGTGTTACAGTTAAATTAGCTTGATAGATGCTTAGATGACGGTCCGCCACATGGTGGCATTTGGTACTCCTTTTCCTGAAAAGACAAAATAGGCAATGTTAGGACTTTTCCACACAACTCAACAATAATACTTTTAGAGTCGTGAGAAATGATTCGAGAGTGACACCATTTTTTTGTAGGTCAAGTGTAAAACGGACAAAATTTCTAACAGATTTTATTTTTGTTTTACTACCAAATATCCAACTAAAAGTCTGAATTTGTCTCTTCAATTCAAATTTAAACAGTTCATGAAATTCAAATAATCAGCTCTGCATCAAAACATACAAAGGTTTGAATTTGAAGTTCTAACAGATTTCATTTTTTTATTTTTACATTTAGCAAATATCAAACGAAATTCTGAATTTGACCTCTTCAATTTAAATTTTAGTTTTGATTGTAAAAAATGCAAATCAGTCTACATCCTTGTGATAATTTTGTGTCATCTGACTTTGAATCTGAATTTAAGATTGATATTGTTTAATTAAAAATTTCAGATGCTAATGAAAAAGTAAAAATGTCAAGGTCTTAGATTCTATCTTAAATTCAGATGGCACAAATATACAAAAAAAAATATTGTATCTGTGTCACCTGAATTCAGAAGTAGATTTTTTTTATAGCTAAAAAAGCTCCAGTCAGTTTTTTCCAAACACTCTCATTCATACATATACATACATACATATATATATATATATATATATATATATATATATATATATATATATATATATATATATATATATATATATATATATATATATATATGTGTGTTGTTGAATATTTCAGCCATCTGAGATTGAACTTGAATTTAAAGCCTTCCATTTTTTTTCTCTGATTTTCCCCTAGTACAATTTTGAATACTGATTTATTTTACCATACAAAATGAAAAATAAATATCAGGTAAAAAAAAAAAAAAAAAAAAATCAACATCCTGATTTTTTTTATTCATCAAAATTAATTCATCTTCATCTCTCAAAATCTTGCGATATTCTTGAGCATTTTTTTATTTTTTTTTTACACTAAATGTAAATACAATTAAGTAGATTATGGCTAGAAATTATAGGGTGGCGAGATTTTAAGATCTTGAGTTAAAGTTAAACTCGGATGGCATTAAATACATATGTGCCACCAGAATGTTATATTGTTACAATGAATTTCTTATGTTTTAAAATAAATAAATAAATAAATCACTGTTAGATGTTTGTTAGATGTATTTTTGTGCCATCTGAGTTTAGAATTTGACACCAATATTTATTTTATCATTTAAATTCTAATATTAAGTTTATTTTTTAACCATCAAAAATTAGTCTAAAATAATTCAGCATCCTAAATTTTTATTTAAAAAACAAAACAAAACAAAACAGTACGTCAGTTGACTTTGACATGTTGATTTTTTTCTGACTGTTTTTTTTTTTTTTTATGGTTAAAAAAAAGGTCACAATTACAAAATATAGGCCTATGGTAATTAAAAAAAAAAAAAAAAAAAAAGGTCAACGTCTAATTAAAATTCAAACACATGATGGCACCGAAATTGTATAAGAAGAGTCTTGAGGGGCTTTGGAAGATAAGACAGATAACAAAAACTTGAAACAAAAAATTATGTTTATGCTTTCTTGCCGCCACTTCTGAAAACAGCATCATGCTTCTTCTTTTCAGAGGGGCATCGTCCCCACCCCACCCCACCCCTCAGACAGCATGCAGTTTATGCAAATGAGCTGCTTTTCATGTGCCACCATAACCTTAACAAAAAAAACTCTCTTTTGCCCACACACCGAAATTTCTCATTTCTTTTTTTTATTTTGAATTTAAAATCATTTGAACCCTAGCTAGTCGCCATGACATAATTTGTGGATTGTGTGTTGTGACGAAGGACGCAAAGGAGCGGTGAGAAAGAGCCATGCAAGGATGATGACGCATGTTCCCAGGGCCGGCGCTATTTGAAAGGCCTGACAGGTGGGAGGGGACAAGTGATTGGGCGGGTGGTTGGATGCTTCTGGGGTGCGAGAGGGCCGATGGCGGGGGGGAATTTATGCACAGCTGTTGGGGGACCCTACGTCTCCCCGCTCTCTCCCTCTATGCGTGTTTGTGACAGGCTGTCCTTTTCACCAACACATCGCCGGGCCGTCCAGCCTGCTGCCATAACAACGCCACGACCCCTCTGTCATCTTAACGCCAGGAGGGGGCGGAGTTCAAAAGAGGGAGGAGAAACAGTGAATGAAGACTGCAGACATTTCTATCCTGTGAACTTGAACTTGACTGGCAGTCTGAGTCACTGGCGGGAAGGAATGGAAATGCATCCCCGGATGCTTATTTGCTTATTGTAGAGTGAAACCCCAATAGGGCTATAGCGAAAATATGCAAACATTATAATGCATTAGAAAAAATAAATAAATAAATTATCTAAAGAAATCTTGGAATAATAGGATAAACATCCAATAAACGTTATCTTCCAAAACGGAAAAAAAAAAATCCACGAATAGGTGAATCCACAGATTCCGAATGAGTAGGCGCTGGTCCGTAGTTCTAAATTACGGTGTTACGTGTCATTATTAAATCAGATTTCCTTAAATGCTCAGTAGTCAAAACAGACTTTCAATTAGATTAACAATAATGGACAAATATTATAGGATCAATAAAAATGTATAAGAAACTAGACTAAGTGCAATATCTGGAGTAATTGCGTGGGAATGCTGAAACTGAATGCTAATAGCTGAATGCTAATCTGAATGCTTATGAAGTAAATTGAAAGATAAATGATGTGAAAATTACTAAGCTTTAATTGAAGTTGAAAGAAAAATTAAACAGAAGAAAACTTGAACTGCAATCTGTCTAAGGTGGGATTTAATCATTTCAGAGAAATTCTAATCCATTTCCTGAAACGATAATCAGTTGGTATCAAACCATCGAATGTACTAAAATGTGGTCCAAGCGGGGTTTGAACCCAGGTTCTCCTTGGGGGAAGTAATGGGGTATATGCCACGGAAGAGGCGGGACGTCATTTTGCACATCAATATATTTCCGGTCCGGGTTGCGAACGCGCAACCCAGGGGCACAAAGTCGGAAGCACAAGTATTTTTGACGAAGCCCACACGTCGCAAACCGAACCGGAAACAAACTGTTGTGGAAAAAACAGTACTGCCTCTTCCGTGGCATATACCCCATTGCTCTAATGACTGAGCTAACTTGCCTTGTTCAAATTCATGTTTAATGGCGTATTCATTTTCAAAACAGCCATCTGCTGAAAGCCAATGTGTATTTTATCATTTCAGAGAAATTGTAATGCATTTCCTGATATGATAGTCAGTTGGTATACAGTTATCACGAAGCCTAATTGCCATGGATATATTTGCAATGTACATTCAGAGGTGGGATTTGAACCCGGGACCTCTTGGTTACTGGAAAATACACTTAACCAAGTGCTCCACTGAGCACTATCAGAGAACCGGTAATGATGATCAGATGTATATATGGAAGTGGGCGTGGAAAGTGGGACTTAGAAAAAGTTCAATGTCAGTCCCATTGAAAATTAATGGGGAAAAGTTGATATTTAACGTTAAATTGTGCTAGTACTGTAAGTAATGTGGAATCACATGATATATATACCCCGGAAGGCGTGAATTTTTGAAGCAAGTTGAAATTTGTACGGTGTAAACCGGAAGTATTATGTGGGAGTTGTTTCTCGGCAAATAAGTGAGGAGACTAAAACTCCGAATAACATATGTGGGATGCTTCCAGCATTCCCACAATTATACACCCTCTTATTTAAATATTGACCACTGTCAACATGCTGCAGTAAAAAGCAATGAATGGCGACCGCACGTCTCCATTGGGGGTCTTAACAGCTTCGACCCACTCGACCATGGAGAAAAAAAAGAGGTGTGAATTTCTGTGAAAGGTCCCCCGTCAGTGTTACAAAGACAAGAACTAATCGGAGTGGGATAATCAGGTTTATCCTGGGATTAGGGCAGGATTGGCAGATGCCGTGTCCTGGTGGGTGGACTAAGAGATCAGCAGTTGCCGTTCAGGTACCTCAAATTTACAAGACCAAGCAGACATGTTGCTTCTGACACTTGATTATTTTTTTAAAACTTAACCATACTTGCATTGTGCACTCAGGACTTCAAACATGTCTTTTTACTGTATTATTATTATTTTTGTAGCCATATTTAGTCTCTTTTTGTTTAAAATTCGTTAGTTACTTCATAGTCATCCTACCATTTGCATCCATTTTGAGTGTCGTTTTGTTGACAACATGCTCACATTTTGTGTTGTGCATTTTGTGTTGAGCAAAAATTACATTTTCTTGTTCACTTATGTCAAAAGGTTAATGAAACTGAAGCTTAAAAGTCACCACACTCTAGTTCCACCAGGCGTAAAAAGTATTTTCGGTCCTCGAGAGCCCCTATTCAGCCTGTTTTCCATGTTTCTCTCCACTAACACACCTGATTCATGATCAGGATTGTTATCAGGCTTCTGCAAAGCTTGCTGATTAGCTGAGCATTAGATTCAGGTGCACTGAAGGAGGGAGACATGGAAAACAGGTGGATAGGAGCTCTCGAGGACCGAACTTGGCGACCCCTGGTCTAAAATAATTTATACATGCTTAAAGCTGCTCTCTGTAAAAAATTTTGCCAAAAAATATCTTTACAATATCCTTTTTATTTGAGCATTTATGACCGAGACTTGTTTTAATTAGTAGATAAACACCTTAGCTATTCACAATGGGTGCTCTTGCTAACTTCTGGCCAATAGTTTTCAGACTGCAATCGGATTCGAATTTCCCACCCTCTGTGTAACGTCATGTGCACATTTTGTATGTGAAGAAGGTTGCATGCCATTTCATTTTTCATCAACAGGTGGCAGTAGCGATTTAAAATTTAATTATCTGTTCAGAAGCTTTTAAGAAACATTTTCGCTTTTTGTGTCTATGGAGAGGAAAATCCTTAAAGGGGAAGTCAATGACAACATTTTCTTAACAATAACATGTTATATATGCAGCCCCACTAGTCTAAATACAGAATTCTGAGGGCGGCAATTTTTCCACTTGTCGACGGAAAATGACATCACAGTTGCTCAGTGCTCAGGTAACGACCAATCACGGCTCATCTGTTTTCTGAATTGGAGCCGTGATTGGTTGTTCCCTGAGCTGCTATCAAAATATTGTCTATTGGGAAACATTGTGGATCACTCCCTACAAGTATGCATTATTTATTTATTTTTTGTTATATGCTGTTCACTCTGAAGGTTGAGCTCAAAGGTTTACGCTGAAATAACAAATTGCTGTCTCCTTTAGGAACTAAGTCAGTGGTTCTCAATCTTTTTACTCCAAGTTGGCCTATGACCTTTTTTTTTGTTTTTTTGCTCTAAGTATCACAATAATGGCCATCATTAAAATACAGTGCTATTCATCAATGTTTATCCATGATAGTAGTTGCACATAATGTTGAATAAAGTGCTTATGAGATTCAATGCTAATTTATTGTTGGGTACTGAACTTTTACAAGTAAAAAAAAAAAAAAAAAAAAAGACTGCACCGTATTTAAAAAAAATAATGTTTAACAGGCTGTCTAGCTTCAAGCTTCATTGATGTAAATGTTGTCATTGTTAGTTTTAATTCAATGTAAATGCGAAATTCACACACACACACCAACATAATGAATCCCGCAGACATAAAGAGGCAGTAAGACAAAAGCCAACTTGAGCAGACGTCTGCTGTTGTCTCGATGGCGGTTCCCACCTCTTTACCCCGACTTCCCTGCAGTCCTCTCTCTCTCGTTCTCTCACAGACTCACACACACGCACACGCATGCACGACGCAGGCCGGCCTTTGTCAAGTATCCCGTCCACAAAGCCGCCATTGTGGAGCAAGGCCTCACTCGGAATGATAATGTGGACGATGAGGCGCGTGTTTACCAACTGGACTCCGGTTTGAGATGACTTCTATAGTGGTCTACGATTACGGCAGTTTATGACAAAATAAAAGGTCTCGTACGCCAACTCATTCAGGGGTCAGCAACCTTTTTAACTGATTAGTAAATATAATTCATCATTAATACTAACATCATTAATATTTCAGATGTGTATGAAACTGCACTTTGAATTAAACAGCATTTACTACTACTGATGCATTCTACTGCATGTAGAGTCAGGTTAATGATTTCTCACAAGAATTATAAATAATGATTTAAAAAAAAATACTGCAACTAGTTCTATAAATCTTTGCAAGCAACTACACCAATCCTAGGAAATTACAATGTCCTATCACTGTTGAGCAATTTTAAAAGAGGCCTACAGGCTATTTGGCCCCTATGGGGGCTACCTGTTGGTGACCCCTGCTAGAAAGGCATTTTATGACCTCATGAAGGTCACATATGCTCAATTTTTTTTTAGATTAATTAGAGCAACAGTCTGTATCAATTTACCACGAAAGAAAATGCTTAATGGATGGAACTGTTTGTGTAAAATAATTTGAATTTATATTTTAAATAAACAGGTGACATATGAACAAATTATTGACAGCATTAATTGTCAATACATCAAATGAATGGTGAAATTTGAGGGACTTCATGCAGCATAGTTTCGTTTCAATTAGGTAGTGCACCAGAGAGAACCAAAACAAGAATACAAGAAATTGTGCTTTTGCTGTAGGACTGCATGCGTCAGCTATTGACGTCATCAAAATAATTAATACGCATGCAGTACAGTTCAATTTTTTTTTAAAGAGATCATTATCTTTTTGCACAGTAGGACTATGTGTGAGTATTGTTGAAAATAGGTGTTGCTGTGCCTTTAAATTTTCAGCTTCCCTCGTTTCTATGCAATTATGTTAATGAGATGCACGTGGCTTGTTTGCGCTGCATCTTCCAACGTCTCTTTCGCTCTTTTTTTTTTTTTTTTTTTTTTTTTAATTTTGCAAAGTCAAAAGATGATTCGTGCCTTTTCATTTTGCTTCATGCACAAAACCTCGTTGTGGAATTATGATATATGTGGCGTTTTTTGAAAATAGAATTCATGTTGACAGATAAAGGCGCCCGCCTACAATGAAGGGTGAACAGCATGTACTCTGGCTTTGTCGAGTTGTTTTGCGTTCTATCAACATTCCATTGCAATAATTATCATAATAATAAATAATAATTTTAGACCACTTTTACAAATGTGAAACACAGACAAACGAGGAAAGACTAACCTTGTTTTTTTTTTTTTTGGGGGGGGGGGGGGGGGGGGGGGGTATGTCCAAATTTGGAATACATCAAGGCTACAATAATTCCGTTTCACATTTTTCTTCACATTTAGTTTTACTTTAAAACACACCAGAGAGGCCTCTTTGAGGTTTATCTGCGGATCACGTTTTTGTTTTGTTTTTTTTAATATATATCAGCCCCATTAATTTGCACACTTTTCCATTAAAATGCATTATTTATGGTATCACAAAAATGAAAACAGATACATAAAAATCTTTGTTCAGATAATGAAAAATACGCTATTTAAAGTATGGTTCCCTATTAAAGCTAACAGGATATAATAATTACAAAACACTGATTATAGAAAATGTAATAATAATAATAATAATAATAATAATAATAATAATAATAATAACAATAATAATAATAATAATAATAATAATAATAATGTTGCCACATTATTTCTGTAATATATGACTGTGAAACAACTGGCATTTACAGTAAGAGGAATTACTTTTATATGAAACGAAACATGAATAAAAAGTTGTGACAATAACAGAAAAAAAAAAGAAGTTTTGTTTGAAGGTATAAAAAAAAAAAAAAAAAAAAAAAAAAAAACAAGGGCAAAAATTACTGTTATTCTTATTATTGAAAAATAAGTTATAACCTAACTGGAGAATTGTATTCTGAGAAAAAAATGCATTAAATGAATAGAATTTGTCTTCTGAAAGTTATTTAGGGATTCGTGATAATTGTAAAATAAATAAAATAAAATAAAATAAAAAATATCAATCATTTATGCAACCAGTGCTTTTAATTTATGTTATAGTTTTTATTATTTTATATTTAGTTGGTAGTTTCATACACAGTCATGGTGACAGTATGGGATGTATGGTACATGTAAAATACTATTACTATATACTAATATTAATTTGTTTGATGTGATTTTGTCAGATCCAAACATATGGACTGACTGACAAGTTAACTCTTCAAAGAAGACTTTGGACTCCAGAAAATCAACATTTTAATCCTAAGCAATATTTTCAGCATTTTTGTTCTTAGCATTCGATTTATAATTTATAATTAGTAATACTATACTATACTTTCCTTAAATTGTACTTTAGTCAAAGTTTTTCATGACTAGTCAAGGTGCAGTATTATCATTTTCTTCCCTCACAAAACCTAAAGGCTACTAATTGCATTCTAATGAGGTGCATAACCAACTTTAGGTGACCAAATCTCTTTCATTGCCTCATAAAGGGTGAAATGAGAGCGTGTGACCTGTGAGAGGCCTCAGTAAGGTCACCTCATCATGAATCTCCACTTAGTCAGATCACACGCACACACAAGGTCGGAAAAACTGAATAGTGGCAATTAAGGCTTCCTGCTTTTTCATGTCAAGCATGCAGGGAGAATGTCAAGATGGCTGACAACATCATGCCAGCAGTGAGGATGCATGTGCTGCCTCAACTAGGCCACGAGGCCTTCATTTGTGTGCCTCCTTGCTTTGTCTGCACCTTGGAGTGGAAAAGAAAGAAAATAAGCTCTTCTCGCAACATGTTTTATTCTGCAGGATGGATGAAAAGTAACTATAGATTTATTAGAATCACTGGAGTCATGATGAAAAAAATTGTTAAGCAGACAACACTAATGGGGATTTGTTATTTCTTGCTGTCTTATATCTTCTTTTCCAGATGAATGGTGACTTGAAGATTCATTTTCACATGTAAGACATGATCATTTGTTGATACATTTGTAAAGAAATTGCCTACTTTTCACCCATTATATGAGGATAAAATATATATTAGTTGAAGTGTTTATAATGGAGTCTTTTGTTTAGTAGTTCGGCTATAAAATATAATTCTATATGGGTTCAAAATAACGATTTTTCTTTTTTTATTAACCCAAGTTAATTGTGTTATTTTTTAACCAAACAGATTTTAAATGTTTAAGTGTCTATTGTAATGTGTTTATTTTATTTTAGTTTAGTTAAAAAAAATAAAAATAAAAATAAAAAAAGAGGATTAGCAGTACAGAAAATGAATGGATGGAAAATCATTCTGTAAAATAAATAACACGTTTTTTTTGTTTGTTTTTTTAGTCTTTTGTCTTATTCTTCACATATACGGTAATTCAATGCATAAATTACCCAATTAAGTAATTTTATTTGACAGAAACATAACTGAAGCAAATCATTTCAATGTGGAAGAGTATGAATATTAAAATTTTAATTGGCTTTTGGATTTTCACACCCCAAAAATTTTTTATTTTCAAATCTAGAGGAGAACCATATAACGGATTCGGCAAGAACGGTTAAATCCATCTTCACATTTCAAAGAGCAAAATGTAGACACAAAGCAAAACCTACCTGAAGGGTCAGCGCGTCCTCTTGTGTTTCTTCTGCCTTCTTGTCTCACGAAGGTTTGAAGGTCATTCCTACTTTCGGTTATCTAGCTTTATGATGGATGATTAACACTCATACAGCTAGATAACCAAAGACAGGAACAGGCTCTGTTCTTTGCCATGTGTGAATGTGCATGCATGAGTGCGTGTGTGCTCCTTCCTGCATGGGAACAGGACACATAAGAAAATAATAATACAATAAGGTGAATTTTATCACAGGCATGCATTTGTTAGCAAATTTGACAAGCCAAAAACTCCCATAGTATAATGTTGCAGCATTGCACTTAATTTCTACAAAGTTGTCCTAAATACACTCTTTGTCTTAAAATAGTCGAGTGTGACCTCTTTGGAACATTTCGTGCACACATTGATTTACAGTGTAGCTTGATGACTGTCAAAATGAGTGTATGTTCTACTATGCACACTTGTTTTGGTCTCATTCACAGGCCCTAAAAGGGAAAAAAAAAACAAAAAAACATTTTGATCATCTCAGCAAATTGAAACAACGTTTAATTTTAATTTGGAATTAAGTGCCTTAAAAATATTGAGTCCACTTAAAAAGTATACAAGGCTTTGCATTGATTAGACTATCAATACATTTATCTTAATACGGGATTAATAATAATTTTAAAAATGCAATTAATCACATTCAAATAATCTTGTAATGTATTTTGGGAAGAGGACATGCATCACAAGGATATTATCAACACATTGCAAAAATAAGCCATTAAATATTCTGTGTATTTTCAAGACAAAATTATGATCGCAGGGAAATATTTAAAAATATATATTTTTCTGCCTGTCATGGCGACATGAAGGCAATAGATGTCAGCTTTGATAGAAACTACGACAGAATATACACAAACAAGACCACAGTAGGTTTAACTTACACGCATCAGTACAAGATGTCCATCTGCCGCATGCGTGGAGCACCTTCCTCCTCCCACATCCACCACATGTGCTCGTGGACATAGAGCATCCTTCCGGTTCCAGGTGTGACAAACAGGTGATCGGATCGATACACCGGGGCCACGTTCCCTTGCTGGCCCAGAAGCTCCACGATGGTCCCGCTCTTTGTATCCATCCAGGTGGGGGACCGACGAGGACATGTTCAGTGACCGAGAAGGCGCCCTCATTCCCGGGTACGGAGGCTGCGCAGTGTCTCTCTCCCTAATGAAGGAGCCTCCAATGCCGCCTCTCGTTCTCCTTTCCCCTCCGAACTCCTCCCCCTGGACCCGATGACGTAGCCCAGGAACGTTACAGACTAGCCAATGAGAAAATGATTTTCTTCTATTTTATACACTATTTTATTTGGCACCCAGTGGAAGACGTATATAACTTCATCTGAACATTCAAGATCTTGTTCGAAGGAATAACTGGCGTTGCGACATCACAAGTTGAAGATACGGTTTCAATTTATGCACATGGACTCATTAAAACAGAAAGTACAGTTATTTACCTGTAACATCTTGCTTTATGCAGTACGAGTATTTGGGTTGATTATTCGAAAAAGGAAATTCGTTTGCTGCCCTCTAGTGTTAGTATGCAGAAATACTAACAAGCATGGCCTTCTGTCATTTTAGGACCAAATACTAAACATCCTTTAGTCCAAATAGAAGTCACATGACTTCGTTGTTTGTCCATTTTAATCCTCTTAGATGTTTAGCCACCCACCTACTATAACTCTTATACTTCAATGCAAAGTTTGCACACATAGACACATTTGAACGCAGTTAAACAAATGTTGACGTTATTTGCACAATAATTGATAAGGCGTCTTTTCTCTAGCCGTGCGGTAAATATGGGTTCAAAAGTGAACGAACTTAGGATGACTTTTTCAACTGAAGAAAATCACTCCATGGTAATTAAAAAACAAAACACTTATTGCCCTGTTTCAATGATGTCGCAACATTACATCACACGTCTGGTCTTGGTTGCACTGAGGTTACACTCCCCTCTGCTGTTCAGATCAGGGTACTGCCATTACAAATGGAAACCACAGGGTACTTGTACTCCTCCTCCCTTTACGGCGTAGTTTCGTACTAAAACGTCGGCGTAAACTTTATTTTTGACCTAAGGCGGATTGCGCCGTAGTCGATTACTAGCCTACACTAGTAGTACAGAAAATATGAATATGAAAAACGCTTTTAGGCCATAAATACAAAACAAACCTGGCGGTAACTGAGCATCGAGAAAACGCTTGTTACCATACAGTACCCTAAATACTGTACTTCATTGCCGTACTTAAGTCAAAGACTATGCATTTTCACCTTACATATTTTTTGTAAAGACATTTGAAAATAGATATCTATATTTACTCGTTTGTCAAAATAGGTTTGGTACTTTTTTCAACCTCCATGACAAGACAAGACAATGCAGTAAAAAAAAAAAAAACTGTTGTCAACTGTGATAAGACCATAAAATAACCGTATTTTGTATCAATGCCTGACACAACAATGACTGACTTTTGAACTTTATAGGGCCAAACATCATACATCTTAAAACACATAAACTATCATGGTCAAAGTGCTTTGTATAAAAATCAATCCAATTAAACAATTAAATACAAATATATAACAATACAAAATTACAAACAAATCTTTTCGAAACTTCAGGCAACAATATCAAATGTATTCTACAATAATAAAACAAAACACTTTTTCAGGCAAGATTCTTCCTCACGTCTATCAAAGTATTGTTTGAATGGAGTGGTCCGACATTCAGGCTGCTGCGGCGGGACTCCCTCCGAGACTTCATAGCGGGCAGGGAGGTCAGAAGGCTTGATGAGTTCAGCCCAGTTTGGACTACGCGGTTGATGGGCCCATCGGAGGCCGTTCTAAGCCACAGCTCCTCCATGGCAGCGGGCTCCTCAGTGGGGAGAGAAGAGCGCCTCCATGTGGATGGAAGAGGGGCATTCACCAGCTCCCGCATTTCCTCTCTGGACTTTGGAGGTTTTTCACTCATTGGCGTCCCTCTTCCACCATGGTTGTCCATGCTACTGCCACCTAGCGGTTTAACATTACACGGCACCACTGAAGCATAGCACAACAATAGGACAATGAGAATAAAAGTAGATTGTGACTGAACTTATTGTTGATGAAAATACCACTTGAAGCTTAACCTTTGCCCTGCTCTTTTGGTTGGTTGGCAGAGCCGCAGAATTCCCTCAGTTTGTTGCTCAGCTCAATATTTGCCGCCTTGTAGTGGTTAAGTTCCTTGCTGAGGCCGTGGATCCATCCCTCATACTGCCGCTGCCTTCCTGCCAGGCCCTCGTCCATTTGCTCTGTGTGGATACACAGACACAAGTTTGCAATTTCTACTAGCTAGGAAAAGAGCTTCATTAAATCTTTAAAATAAATAAATAAATAAATAAAATAAAATAAAAAATTTAAAAAAAAGGTCATTTTTGGAGCATTTTTGTGTGTGAGTCCTGGAAAATGTTGAATGTAAAACATGGAATGATGTGGAATGATATAGAATTGGATCCAGTAACCTTTAGTTTTAAAAGAGCCACTTTAGCCCAGCCAAATAAAAATACAAAAATCTGTCTGGAGATGCAAAATATTAGAAAATTGTGATAAACAAAACAGTGTGTGAGCATTAGTCTAATGGACCAAGAGCTAATTAGAGCTGCACCAGAACAGAAAAACATGCAGTATCCAATATGTACAGATTAATTTTGTCTACCTTTTTTGCTTTTAGATGTTATTTTATTTTTATTTATTTATTCATTCTTTTTTTTTAGGGAAATCTTCATACATTTTTAGACTTTTCTGCCTTTCTGTCAAATTTCTGACATTTTTGGCAATGTTATGGAAACGTTATGGTCATTTTGTGCTTCTCTTTCCTTTTTTGTACATTTTTCTGACATTTGCGTCTGCCTTTTTTGCTATCAATTTTCTGACATTTTTGGTAATTTCATGGACATTTTATGCTAATTGTTTGCTTTTCCTCTTTCTTGGACATTCTTGTTTTTTTTTAACTTTTTCATCTACCTTTCATCCCTCTTTTTCTGACAACTTAAAATTTTGGACTGCGATTTTTTTGAAGTATTTAATTTTTCCTTTTTATTTAATCATTAATTCACTTGAATCATATTTTATCTAAGAAATACAAATAAGTATGTCAAAATATATTAATTTCGAGTATTTATTTTTTAGAGATACACAGGAAGCCACAGGAAAGGGACTAAAGAGACACATGTGGCTCTAGAGCCGATATAGAATATGAAATGCAATAATGTTGAATGCTATTTGTGAAAATAAATAATGATAAATAAAATGAAATTGGTAGAAATATGGAATGCTGTGGAATGATATTGGTTAAAAAAAATAAAAATAATTGTTTTTTTTTTTTAAAAAGCAATATGTTGGTGGAAAATGTGGAATATATTGAATGGTACTGAATGATGTGGAATGATATTGGTTATTATTGTGCAATATGCCGGTAAAAAAAAAGTGGAATTTTGGTATGTGGGACTTTTCGGAATATTAAAAGTCATGAGAATTTTGATTTGGAATGATGTAAATCTGCTATAAATATGGGAAAACTGCTTTCAGCATTCGCACAAAACTGCTTGGGAAATTCAATGAGATCAAATGCAGGATCTGTACCATAAAATTATAAAAAATAATAATAATAATAATAATACACACCTCGACACTGCTGCAGTAAGAGCTGCACGTTCCTCTCATGCTCCTTCTGCTGCTGTGTGAGCCTACGGTCGGTGTCGAGCTGCGTGCGATCCAGAGCGTTCTCCAGCCACTGCACCAGCCGCTGCTGCTCGTCCAGCTGCATTTCCAGCTCGGCCAGCGCGAGTTGTAGCTTACGTTCCTCCTCGCGCAGGGACACCACCTGCAAAAGACAATCGTGTCAGCGCCGGCGGTGGCAAATCCAGGTCCAGAAACTAAAAACCCCGCTATTCATCCAGCAGGTAAACGAACTCACGGCGAGCTTCGTAGTGTTGAAGAAGTGCAGGTTAGCCCCACCAACCTTATCGAAGTACTTGCACAGGAGAGCTCGGGTCTCGGAGGCAGACAAGTAGCTGAGTTTGGCCATGAGATTCATCTCCCACTGGGACAGCATGCTGGCCGACGCCCTGAGCTGCCTCTGCCTTTGGGTGATGGCCTCGTTCTTGTACTCGATGGCGGCATCCAGAGCTTCGATGGCTTCATCCAGCTGGAAGAGGGTTCGCTCCTCCTGGTTGAAATAGAAAAGGTTGAGGGTCATACTGGAAGGCATTCAGGTGGGGCTCCTCAGTTTTTCAGTTTTTTTTTTTTTTTTTTTTTTTTAAAGAAATCAAACATAATAATGATCACTTACATTAAACTTTAAAATGGTCACAAAAAGTTTATGA